>NW_010144447.1:0-7618 GCF_000699245.1 Pterocles gutturalis
AAAAAAAAAAAAAAAAAAAAAATTCAATCCCAAGTGCAAAAGGGTAGCTTGCATGCCTCATGCAGCTGTGCAACTGTCCCAGAGCTGCCTGTTTGAGTTATGGCTCAGAATTTTCATGGAAAGTTCTCACAGTTCGTGACCCAGGAGATCCCAAACATATGATTTAATCGGGCATTAGTCAATGTCGAATTTTTCCTTTCCCAATGCGTCTTCTGATCTCTATCACATTGTCAGCATCTCCCTCCAGTGTAAGGGAGGCACAAGGCACCTTGACGCAGGGTGAGGAAGAGACTAGAAGCAGCTGCAAAACTGGACAGATGTGGCCTTTAATGATCCCCAATGCTCCTTCTCAGCCTACCCCCCCTACAGCCCATAACATGTCTGGATTTATGGAAGATGACAAAGGTCTAAGACACCTTCCAATGAACACATTACACCAAACTAGCATCGCCTTAGAACTCTATCCTTTTCTTCCAGTTGAATAAGCTGCTGCTCTCAAGCCTACTCTGCCACATGCTGGACTTTCTCATCTGCTTGTAAACACAGCTGAACAAAACCTCTGTTCTTAGTTACAGTGATCCTCACTGAAGAGCTTTCACTTTGCACACACCTCCCACTACAGCTTAACTCTTACCCTGTGGGCTGGTGGGTCCAGAGCTCCTAAATCCCACAAAAAGGATGGGATAAAGCCATGCCTTATGGAAACAAAGACTAGATATGCTATTGGCTTCAGGAAAGCCACGCCATCCTCATGTGTTTGTGGACACTAGTTACCCAATACCACCATGCTCCCTCCTCTTCATGGTAAAAATTATTTGAAAGATTATTTTCTTTGTAAAACAATTCCATTTATATATTAATCTCTGGTCACTATTCATTGGTTATTATTATCTTTTCCAAAAATTTCAGGCAACCAGTCAAGGACTGGAAGAAACAATGTGCCAGACTTTTTTTGAAGAGAAAAAGAGTGTAGCTGTGTATTGACTCAAGAACAAGACTTTATGAAATTTAGTCCACAAACCACTCATCACAAACACCAAACAACTAACAGATGGAGTGGGTAGTCTGCAAACAAAGCAGAGGTTGAAATTGCATTCCCCCAAACCGTCTGGCAAAAATCTGCTGCAAACAGGATGTCTTTCTGAGTGATTTGCAAAGAGAAGAGAGGCCTGGATTAGGGAACAAATATTGTAATGCCCTAACAAGATCTACATACTAGATAATGTGGTTCTTGCTTTCCTTCAAGTTGCAATCCCAATTTTAGGCTCAGGCAGGAGATGGTACTCTGAAGAGAAGCCTCTCTCTTCCTTCTCCCCACAGACATAAGAGAAGGCAACAAGAAAACTCTCCCAAATAGTAACTTGTACCTCTGACAGTCCTGATATATAGTCAGGCAAATCTTGCCTTGTTTCGAGGTAATTCAACACTATAACAGGGTGCTCAGCCTTCTTCCTTTTCCATTTCTTCACTCCAGAACCATGTAGTGATGAGAGAGACACGAGGTTATGATTAGTCAGAATAACTTTAGTACCAGCCAGATAGCTCAGGCATTTACACAATCGTACTTCGTCCCTTGGCCAAACAACCATCCAGACACAAAACTGAGAGAGACTCTGCTGACAAAGAAGAAATGAAGAAAGGCCAGAGTTTAGGGTCCTATTTCAGACACATACAGGAAAACATAACCCATCAACAGAAACAGAGAAGAATTCACCCAGTTCTCCTATTCTTGCAAAACCCTTAGTGCAACAGAAATCTAGCGGAAAATCATTTTAGGGCAGAGTATTCTTCTTGAAGGCCCTCTAATGATTAAGAAACAACTCATAGTGTAGAATAAATATGTAGATGCAGAACTGTGTTGCTACCTTGTAGATCTGTATCATGTAAGCAACGTTTCTGTCTACGCTCTTTGAAAATGTGCGTTGGTTCTATTAGGTACAGCACTTTCTATCCAATACACACATTAATCCACTTGGCCAGAAAGAGGTCAGGTATTGAACTACCTTCACATATAAGATGACAAACAAGGAACTTGAGCAGAAAATATGTATATATGAGATAGACTTTCACACAGATTATTAATGAGCTATTACATTCAACCCATGTTGTATTGGTTTTTTTGGTTGGGTTTTTTGTAGGGTATTGTGGCTTTGGACAGCAAGATGAGGTGATAGCCTCCTGTAAGACCTGCAAAAATTAGTTCAGCTTTGGCAAGAAACATCCCGGGATCCTTGGTATCTGCTTGTTATTATGAGACATGCCTGTAGGTCCCCAGGAATACCTATAATCCTCTGTGGTTAAAGCTACCCATTGGAAAATCATCTGGTAGATGTGATAGCAATCAAGAAATACATCTTGGGAGATATGCAAGATGGTATGGTTACTCCACAGCAGAGTGTCTGTAACTGAAAAGGCAGGCATTCAAGGCTCTCAGCAAATGCTGTTCAGGAAAGTTTTGTATGCTTGGTCATGACCGTGGCAAGAAATCTCAGTCATGGGAGTTTTTCCTCAAGGAACTGGCCGCTAAAGTCAATACCACTTTTGTTACAATAGTCGGCTGAAGGGACTCTTCAAGAATATCATGCAGAAGGCCCTGGACAGCTCGGGCAGGCAAAAACTGTTCTCTTCACAGCCTGGATTAAACTTGCTGTAGGTGAAAGGACAGGATGAAGGCATTCTGGATGCCTACAGCTGAAGTCTTTGTGTTTCTCTTCCCCCACTCCTCCCGATTCTGCTCCAGGGGAAGAGGAGAAAGGGAAAATAAAGACTGCTTGCTACTTCTCCTAAAAGATTAAAACTGATGCAAGAAAACAACATGCTGCAGCTAAGCAAGCTGTTGCGGTCTTGCCTGGCACCAGGAAACCAAAGGTGAAGGCTCTGATGGACAGCAATTGTAGATGCTGCACAGCAGATGGCTGTGGTTGTGATGACATAAAATATTTTCTTTCTTTTGTTGTAAAATTAATACATTTCTTCATTAAAATACAAGTCTGTTCTTTTTCCTAATGATTCTACCAGAAATACATAGTCTGGAACTGCACAGCATGCTTTTAGCTCAGGGAATTGATCGACAGGTGATCACTTACCACAACAAATCTTTGATGAGGCTCTCTTACCAGTGTGGTAACTTGGGCCATGTTTACATGTCCTAAACGCTATGCATGACATCGTCTCTCTGGGCTCCAGTGCGCATTTCAATAGGAAGTACTAGGCTAAGCAGCTTTGGCTGAACTTTGACTATCTGGTCCTTAGTGCACTAGTTTCACCCAGCTCTCCCAAAGAAAATCACCGTCATCAATACCATGTAAGAACTGAGACATTTCTTTCTGATTCCCCCATCTGAGCCCACGTTTTATCCCATATTGCCTTTCCTGGCAGAACAATCAGGCACACTGTCTATTAATAACAACAGAAGAGGCGGAAAGGCATAACAAGAAAACCATACTGAACACTTTATTCTGCCTGGGATGTAGAAATAAGAGTTGACATAAAGAATAACTGCAATGAGCATATGATTTATTGTTTATACCTTGTCACAAGACAAAGCTCTCAGAT
Source organism: Pterocles gutturalis (assembly GCF_000699245.1). Lineage (NCBI taxonomy): Eukaryota > Metazoa > Chordata > Aves > Pterocliformes > Pteroclidae > Pterocles > Pterocles gutturalis. The sequence goes on from NW_010144447.1 coordinate 3,556, forward strand.
ATTAGCGGCCTAATAAAGTGATATAATGCTTGCTATGTGTTTATCCATGTGGTAAATAGATAGCACAATTGACACCTGAAGCATTGTAACAGGAACAGTGGCTACAAAATCATAACTCTGAGAGGCAGTGGCAGAATTTATTGCTAATTCCATCTCTCAAGAAATAAGGAAACAATAAAATTCAAATATCTGGTGAATTAAAAGATTATTAGTGACAACATTACATTATTGCTTTCCTTTCCTCCACCTTTTGTAGGAGAGGAGGATGTGTGCTAAAGAATTCCCAGTCTGACATTAAACTCCTGCAGCAACTCAACACAAAAGAGGCTCAAAACTAGAAATTTCATTTTGCAAAGAGGTTGAGGCTGCAACATTCTTCCTAATGCAGAGTGAAACCTTTTCAAGAGAGAAATCTCATGATGCAAAGTCCAGCACTGCCCCTCTGAGTTACTGCTTCTGCCTGGGGCCTGGGTGACCCTAGGAGGTAACTCCAGCAGAACAAGGTGTGACCATCAACAGCTACTTTGCACAAAAGCACCCTAAGAGCAAGACTTGTGCCAGAGACAGAGATATCTGTTACTGAGTTGAACACTACACCCTGGAGTAGGATAGTCTTCTGGAATGGGATATTTGAAGCTTTCTGGTAAATGTGATCATTTTAAAAATCCCAACTCTAGTGGCTATCCCCATGCATGACAGGCCAGACCTTCTAGGTAGCACACAGGTGGCATCAATTGACTTTTTATATTCAAAACTCAGACATAAATCTCACACACTGGGGTTCATGTGGACTGAAGTCATTGGTCTGTCTTCAATGAGCAAATGTTCAACACAGTCCTCTCCCCAGCCCTTATTTTTGGGTAACTGGTTTGAGATTAAGGTCTACTCTGATCCTTCACAAAGAGTAACGCAAACATGAGGCTACACAGGGATTAAAGCCTACTCTCAATGAGCAAGAACTGCAAAATTGGGGAGTGAGCCCAACAGAGGTGAACGGTGTCTCACTCAGCATTTTGACTACTTCAGCAAAGAGGAAATACAATCAATATGCTCACATTTTCCAGGATTCAGTCATGAAACAGTTACGGGCCAGACTGCAGAAGTCTCCTGTCTCTTATGGATCATCTATGTGTATAAGAAACCCCCTTGACACTGAAGGTGCCCCAGTCTAGCTGTATACTTCTTCATATCCATAAAGCCCTCTAACACAAGTGGTAATTTTGCAGACTTTGACTTGCCCTAAGTAACGCTTCTTCATGTCATGGGGAGACAGTAATACCTCTTCTCAGCAAGTGCAAATTAGCATGAGTGTCTCCTACCAAAAGGCACAACCTGCTTGTTCTTCCACTGAAATATTTATATCTGTCTCTGTAACAGTTCCTTTAGCTAGGAGCAAAACTCTACTTAGGCAAAGCACCAGGGAAACTGCCACATGCTCCTGCAACTATATGTTGCACATAAAATAATTCAAACACGCTATTAGAGTGTGTAATTTAGCTCACATGTAGTTAGAATGTGCAGAGTTTGCCAAGTGACTGCATCCAGCTGGAAAATCAATTTATATATGCCAGTTTAATAAAACCTGAAAGTCTTCTGCAATACTCGAAGAAAAGTTAGACAAAGTTGAAATTGTACATTTTGTAAAACCAAACGCAGCTGTAAATTACAGGCTGAGTGTGAAGGATCATTCGTCCCCTGCCAAAATTCATACAAGCAGTCGCCAATTTGGGGACGGAGGGGGAAACATACCATAATAAAATGAAACTTTGTGCAACTCCAAGTACAAGATTCCAGGGCCAAATTTTGGCAGAAGAAACTTTAAAACAAAATTGACTTCGGCCTTGAGCCATCTCTCAGTAGCTTAAACCTGTAGTAGTCAGGGGCCACACTGGTGCAAAAGAAAACAAAACACAGGTGATGTGACAGTGCAGAGGGCTGGTAACTCATATGCTTCTTTATGTGTACTACAAGCAAGCCCAGAGCTCCCAGTCTGGACTAACCACGTGGTCTGTCTCCTGAGTTGCCCATTCATTCTCACTTTAGAAAACACTATTTTGTTGTCCTTGAGCTGCACACTCCATTGCTGTGTGTGCATAAATCCAGCCCCGGCCTTAACAAGGCTATCCATTTGCTGACTCTGCTTTGCTGGTGGCAGTCCAGGCCTTGTGACTGTCATTGTGGGTACAGGTGCAAAGAAATGGGTGTTACCAGTCCTGTTCTGGAGAGACAGTCACCAGTGCTGACAAACCCCTGGCACAGATGCCACTAACTACTGTACTTTCTTCTGCTTCCAGGAGAGGGATGAATAGCTAAGGGGCACAGAGGTGCTCCTGGAGCAGCACTTCCTCTTCCCTCTAGTTTCTTGCTTGAAACCCTTTGGGGCGAGTCAGGAAGGCCTATGCCCAGGCAAGAGGCTTACACCTCTTACCAACACCAGCAAACAAACTCTCATTAGTACTAGGGAACACACAAAACTACAGAAGTGAACCAGGCTTTCATTGCACTTGATTCATTACTGTATTTTCTAGACAAACTATACAAGGTGGGAAAAACAACACTAATCTGCAAAGCGATGCTAGTGTGATCCTCTTCCCATGTACGACCCTATCTAGTTACTCCTTACCTGTATTTGTGTACAAGGTTGTCTGCAGAGGCAAGATGAGTGCAGAAGTTCTTGGGTACGTGTTACTTGCATTCTGCCTACACTGTCCTGACAAGGTCTCCCAGGGCACTCCCCTTGCAAGGTGACCAAGAACAGCCAGACAGAAAGTGACTGCAAGGCAGCTCATGTGAATCTACACCTTACTCGCGAGTCACCCTGACTCTGCTCTGAACCCAAAATAAGACACACACAGATTCTTTATTCAACACCTAATAGTATCTGAAGGATCAATTCTGCTCATTACAACATTACAAAAAACCGCAAGGAAACTCCATTTAGATCAATGGCTACATCATCAATATCCTGGAAACTGAATTTGGCCCAGTTTCTAACATTTGTATCCTAAAAGCATTTCCAGCTTGTGGAAGTTGGATGAAGAACTTTTCAGATACTCTGGTTATCAAGGGAATTTTTCAATCCTTTCAGATTAATCAAATGCATCTTAGCAAACTAGTTCCTTCAGGGTTGTAGGAATCAATCCTTAGTCACAGGAGCAAGCTCTTAACCTGCTAATCTCCTCACCAGTCTCCTCATCCACACTCACTTAGGGCATACTGTTTGTTGGCGCGGAGTGTTGGCATGCACCTTTATTTTCACACAATATACAGTTTCATCTTGGCTTAGCACTTGACAACCTCAGTATCAATGCAACCACTCACAGAAGTAAAGGTCATTGATTTAAACTGCAAGTATTCAAGATTTTTTTTTACGATCACCACTGTCCAACATACAATTAGGCTTTCATGCACAGAATGTGTTTCAAGAACTGCCAGTAATTTTCATTCCATAGACGGTAGGTTTTAGGCCAATGCATATGCTTTATATCTAATAACAAGAATATCTGAGACAGCGGAAGGTCAATCTTTTATAAACAATCTAAAAAATAAAATAAAATCAGAGAAAGGAATGGAAACATGCATACTCAGCAAGAACCCTATCAGGGAAAACTTTCTAGGTAATTAAATACAAAGATGGGTATTGTCCAATCAGTAAAGCCATCATGGGGCATATGCACACACCACTCACACAAGTGCCTGGAATGCAGAGCCATTCAAGCTCAGCTTTTAACAAGGCACTTCTGGACCTGGACACAGGCCAGATAAAAAAGCCCTGGGCCCAGCATGGGCTAATTTACCCAGCTCTTATGAGGGCGATCTAATCTAACCTTTTATTGGCTTTGAAACAAATAAGAACACTCACACAACCAGTAACCATTCCTCAGCTGAGCGGACAGTGGTGAAGAGCTGAGCACAAAAACTGTTTAGCTAACTTTGTTCTCCAAGACTATTCCTGACTTATACCAAAAAGGTGAAATACAGACAAGACACCTAGTACAACTGTTTTTCTGGATGTGGCAACACCAGTTTAAAGAGTGTTTACAGACCCACAACTAGTTCTCTT
>NW_010144447.1:7649-14703 GCF_000699245.1 Pterocles gutturalis
GAAGTACAACTATTGATAAAATACATAAAGTGCCATTACACTTTAGCCCAAGATAATTATAGGAGAAAAATTACAGGAGAAAAATTAGGAGTTATTGTATCACTTCAGCTATATCAGTGTGATTAAAGCAATACCATTTATGCATATAGATAACTTTCAGACTACCATGCAAGGTACAAATGGCAGCTATTGCTGAATCTGTATCTGTACAAGACTTGATTTCATCAGCTGTGTATGAACAGTTTCTAATCATGCCACGCTTGAGTTTTCTGATGGATGCAAAACATATAAACCTCACTGGAATGGCTCAAGTTCACCTCAAGGTGCAATTGGCTCAAGGTAACTAAGCCAAAGCCCTCCTCACCTTCAGAAAAGAGAATTAGATATTTCAACTTGCTCTTAAAGTGTACTGGAAAGCAAGAAAAATAATTTTCAAAAATGTTTTCATCCTTTAATAATAAATAGCTTTGCACCTATTGCATCAATTTCCTGCTCAATTCAGATCAGCAACAAATATGTATACTATTTTGTTTAGCTTGACTTTGCCTCTGACTTGGTGAGTTTATGTTTAGAGGAGGAAAGAGGATCTACCACTGATAACAGAACTGAGGCTTGCCTTTTAAACTGGAAAGTGATTATGATTTTGACATTTGAATCATGTAGTTCATCTTGTATCCTTGAGATACACACAGAGATATGTGCTGGGACAACAGTATTTATGAGACAGGCCAAAACCTAGTATTCAGTAAGTAAGCAAGCCCCTAGGGTTTCATCCTGGGGGGTTAAAGAAGCCTGCTTGCTCCCTCGTCTGCCAGAGTTTACTGTTGGTAGGAGGAATTGTGTGCTTCATCCTCCATTCCTTTCTGAGATGCAACTCTAGGGAGAAGTGAAAGGTAGTTTTATCATGGGGGAGGACTAAGACACCAGTCCCCATAAATACCTATCACTTAAAAGTGCTTTGAGGATGTAGCAATTGGTTCCACAGGGTCAAATTCATCTTTAGTCCTGGGGAGACCCATGAACCACTTCTGTCACTAGCCCTGATGAGAGCCACAGATCAGTCACTCAACACATACAAGATAAGTTTCAAGTGAGGTTGAGGGCCTGCCCTTTAAAAGGTCATTTTGAGTTGGGTTCCAAAAATCAAAAAGCTGAAAGAGGCACCAGCTGTAATCCGCCAGTGTACAGCAGGTGAGGAGACGGTAAGGAGACAAGCCAAGTATCTATGGACAAAGAAAAAGAAGCAGGATTTTTGAAAAACAGATTATTACTGCGAGAGATATATCCGAAAAGCAACGGTTTTCCACTCCTGAAGCAGCTTCCCAGCAGAAAAGAGGTCTTGACCCAGAACAAGGAATGAGGGAAGAGGCATTCGGTCCTGCCATAAATACATTTTGAGGTGAATGAGAATAAGCTCAGGTATCTGTATCACTTATGTTTTTCTGATGACTTCCAGAGCATGGGCACTTCAGTCATCATACAGTAAATTTTAGTGGAAGCATCTAATGTTGAATGCAGCATTTCAGGTCAATTTTTATTGCAGATTTGGTTTCTAAACAGTGAATTACAAACATTTCAAGAGGGCTGCATGCAGTTGAAAACCCACAGTCATATAAATCACCTATGTATATTTGGGAAAAGAGATGGCAAGAGAAATTTCTGGAGCTTACCTTTACTGAAATAATTTTATTAAATAAAAAAAGGAAGAAAGAAACATTGAAAGACATTTTGAATTGTGAAGATATTGACACTTTTGAAATGGAAAGGGCATATAGGTCTCTAGCCCCAGGTCCGTTGGCTCAGGAATCTTGTTGGGCTGTAATAATCAAACTTTTAAGATTTAAAGAAAACGAGATAATTCTGAAAAAGGCAATACAATACTCTAAAGAAAGAAAGCAGAGGATATAGAAAGGTGAGAGAGAGTTCGTATTTTCTCCAGCTCTACCCAAAAAGAAGAGAGGAAAGAAGAAAGAAACTGTTGAATGTGAGTCTTCAATGCCTGGGGGGGGAAGTGAGATGAAATTTTGTAACCTGCTACCCCCCATAATAACAGCAGGAACCACACCATCTAGCAGAGGCAGTTGAACAGTTTATCAAGATTTTTTCCTTCTGCTATGAATTTCACTTTTGTAGTAGTACATAGGCTTTTCAACATTATTTGGCCCTATTCCACAGCTTTTATTGAAGATTAAGGCTTAAAAGAGAACAGAAAGCAAACAGAAAATAAATACAGGCTCAACATCTTGAAGTTTATATGGCAGGTCTGCCTTGTTGCTATAAACACAATTGTTTTAGCTCCAGGAATTACAATTTCGAACTGTGATTAGTTTAAAGGCTTACTGAATGTGATTTTATGAAGAAGTTAAGTGTTTTAATTTCTATGCTTATTTACAATTCATCGCATACCATCCTTGAAAGGAAGAACAGCCCAACACATTTCCATGTTTCTCATTATGAGGAATCATTTCCAATAAAATGTGCGCACGTGGGCTGTAAATGGGAAGTGAGAAGAGTGAGAAGCTGTCCTTGGTCAGGTCAAGTAGCAGAGGCATCAGTTTATACATATTTAGTTTTAATACTCTGTGGAAATCTGGAAGTGATGAGGATCCAATTTTCAGAGTTGCTGAGTTTTCCAAGCTCTCATTCATGATGCTGATTTTGCAGATGCTCAGCTTCTCTTAAAAGGCAGACAGTAAGTTATAAACTCTTCTTGTTCTGGAGATATCTGTCCAAATGTAAACCAGTGCAGTGAGTCAGCTCCCAGGCTGCCCATGTGCTCCCTCCATCACTCAGAGCGTTCTCTAACATGCAAAAAACAAAACAAACAAAAAAACCACAAAAAAACCCCACAAAAAAAAAAAAAAAAAAAACCAAAAAACAACAAACATACCCCTTTCCTATGCTGTGGCTCACCTCTGCATTCCGGAATCTCAAATGCCAAATAAGATATCCACACGACACCAGGTCATAAGAAGAACAATATATTCAAGGAGATGGGATCTTGCAGCAGGGCAGGGAAACCTGCACTGCCTGCCTCTGCCCCTGCCCCATCACACTGCATAAGCCCATGCATCCTCCTTTCTCCACCATTCATCTATCCTGGCCCTTCACACTGCTCACCGCTGGGGTTTGTAACCTGGGTGCTTTCCACAAAAGGAGAAAAGAGGTGCCTTCTCTAAGTGGTTTGGCCCCCGTCCTCCACCCAACCTTCAGGCTGTCAAGTTTCCACCAGGGAATTTCCCTGGTGCCTGGCTGCGTCAAAAGCATCCTAGAGTACTGAATTCAGAAAGTCACAAAGCACATGAAAGGACTGGTGTCAACTTTCCCCTGCTAAGGGGCCGCTCATCCCCACACCTCCAATCTTCCAGGAAAGCCTGCAGGTGCATTTTCCATCTGTCCTACCAAAGCTGTCACCTCTTGCAGGGCATCCAGAGTGCTGGGGCTAAGAAGAGCAAGGCAGGAACATGGAGGGGAAGTAGGTGGCCAGCAGCAGTTCAAGGCCCTTCCATGTGAACGCTGTCTATATTTTAACTGCTGGGTGTCTAGCATGAAGAGGAGGAAGTAGAAATGGAGAGCTAAGTCCCCTGTGGATCCAGCTCTCTGTTTTATTACGTGCTTGTACGGCAATGTTATACAGCAGACCTCTGGTCTGGGTTTGTGTCTTCAGGCTGCAGTTTAATGATGAATAATTAGGTCCTGGACAGCTCTTGGCAAAAGCTGCCACTGAATACTTTATGCTGTAATGGATGTTAATCTGAAAACTGTGTTTGCAGTTCTGTTTGATCATCTATAATGAAAGTGGTCAAATTGTAATTTGGTCTTATTAAAAAAAAAAAATAATACCACCAAACCTATTTCAAATCAAGATCCAAATCCTACTCTCATTTTACACTAGTGAAAACAAGAAAGAATTCCACTACAACCAATGATCTTAAATGACCACAAGTCATGAAAAAAAAGATTCTCTAGAACAATTTGAAAGTGCTAGGATTTCAACTGCAGCATCAAACTGGAGGAACTTGAAGGAGGAGCTTTACTTACATAGGCAGCTAGAGCTCAAAATCAGTGGTCTGTCATCACAGCACAGCAAGCCACAGCAAATATAAAAGGTAAATTATGTTAATTATTTGAAAACACCAAATCTTCCAAGATACCTAGGTTTTCATTTGGCTGTGCTGGGCATATCACTGGGAAAATTTTGCTCAGAAGTCGCATCCTGAAAACATTATGCAAGAGACTGTCAAAGAATAAATGGTACTTGCATGTTAAACATTGCTTCCACATTTTGTGACTTATATGAGACACTCGTAGCATTTGCTATGAAATACAGGCAGAAATTACTCATAACTGAGTGCAGCACAGATCAAAATACATACTCAAGTTATTTCACCTTCTTATGATCCAAAGAACCACCTAGAAAAATATGTGAAATTCAGAACAGTCTCTGAAAACTAGATTTAAGAAGAGACAAAAAAGGAAAGATGATCATAAGCAGACAGTGTGACACAGACAACATGACCCAGCAAGTCAGTGGCAGAAACACAACTTTAAAATACATCCAGAAAATATTTTTTTAAACTTCATATAGTAATAGCTGTAGTGACTGAAACTATTGAAACGGGGACTTTTGACAGTGTTGATGAGAGAGAAAATAGGGAAACATCCTCCCAAGAATGCCGCATTGCTCACACAGCTGCCATGCCGCTGTGACAGTTATGATGGCAATGTGAGCGACACTGGCCTGCAAGGCTGAAGCAAAGTGGATCACAGCCTAAAGTCTTTATGCAGATATATTTCCACCAATTTCAATGAATCGAAGACAGTTTAGAGCCAATGGGAGTTTAGTCTGGGTAAGGACGGAGACACAAATGAATAAAGATTTCAGCATTTGGCTTTACCTTTGTAAAGAAATAATAAAAATATATTGCATATGTTGGATATCTGTCAGCTAAATTCATTTTATCTGCAACACTTTATTGGTTTCATGTAGCTCTAGAGAACAATTCAAATCTCAAATTACAAAACCACCTAGTTTAAGGCTCCATCAGTACTGAAGCCTTCAAATCGTGAAATACAGTCTCCAAGTTCCCATTCAAATTGTCATCAAAGCTCTACTCCAACATTAAGTCCATGTCAGCCTTAGTGGAAGCAGATGAAGACTCCAGCCGCATCTGGTTTGACTTCCCTGTAATAACTACAGCCAATTTAGCCATATCAAAGAAAATGTAAGTATTTCCTTGAAAAGCAACTATTATTTTTCTTTCAGGAAAATAATTGCAAAAATGTTAATATTTAATAAGTCCTACTTTAAAATAGAAGATCAAAATATCTACTGGACTAGAACAGGCCAAAAATATCAGGGGGTAAGTTACAACATTCTCCCTTTGAGCAACTTTGTTTCTGCGTAGGAAGAAAAATATTTTAGAAATTCAGCTTCTGTGACAGAAGACAAATTTAAACTCAAATCTGAGTTCTTCAAAGACTCAATCTACAGACTCCCATACACGCCCCATACCAAAGAATGGCCCATGCAGGTCCTTCACAAGCTCTAGCCCTTGCTCACTCTGCAACACAGGTACTCCTGCTCTGCCTTTACCTGCTGGAAAATTAAATCTTCAGCAAAATGCAGGGGGGTGGATTTTCCTGTTACTCTTGATGAAACCAGCACTACTTACATGCAACACAGGAAGATACCTCCAGGCACTCAGAAAAACACATCCTCTCACTCTATATTTTAAATTAACCATATTTTCTGCTAGCCTTATTCATTTTTTTAGGTCATTAACAGATACTTAAAGCACTTCTCAATTACTTATCTAATATCATGGCCATTGTAATGTTAATAACTTGCTCAATCGTTGATGTTTACTTTCTTGCTTTTCTCTTCACAAACAGATGTTTTACGATCCTAACTTTAAAAATGAAGAGCCATGGCATACAAAAATTAAATCTCGGGTAGATTCTCAATTTTTAGAGTGCCTTCTTAACCAAAAAGATATTAGTTTACTTTAAGTAGTTGGTTGGCAGGCCAGCCACTTCCCACGTCTCTAAAGAATTCGATTTGCATGCCAAAAAAAAAATATTAAGGGCTTATTTTAGAGGATAATTTCTCGTTTCGTTTCTTGACAAGCTCTAAAGCAGACAGGCATGGCTGGAAACAGAGACCTGCACCCCTAGATTGTAGTTTGCTGATACAGTATTATTTATGCTCTCCACTTTTCACTTCTTTCAACCCCTTCTCTGAGCTACGGCTATAAGTCAGGCACCCAGCTGGGTGAATAGAAGTAAATTAAAATTCCACAGTACTCACAGAGAACAGGCATACATGTAAATCTAAAGGATACCTACCAATAAAAATGTATCTTCATTTTTTCATACAATGAAACACTGAGGTGTTTAAGAACACTCTGGAGGACAGAAAGAAGAGCTACCGAACACAATTTTCCTTTACTTTTCTCTCAATATCTTGCTTCTTGTTGTAAATAGTTAATAAATTTAATTGGTTTTTTGTTCTTCCCAAGTCATGTCGGTTTCTTCCCCGTGACCCTAAGTGGTGAGTGAAACAAGTGAAATCCTCAGCCCACCAGGTGTTTAACAAAAACTGTCCCTGTGGCTTTATAAACCACGACAGGTATATTTATTTTAAAAAATAAAAATTTGCCATGTAAGCATTAATGAGTCTGTTGTATTTTGTGGTTGGGGATGGGTGTTGGTTTGGGGTTTTTTTGTTTTTTTTTTCTTTTTTTGCCCCTTTTTTTAACAGATTAAAAAAAAAGGAAAAATGCCCAGGTTTTAAATTGCCATTTCCGGTTTCAAAAAAATACGTTTTTAAAACAAAAAATATTATTAACAAAAATTAACCATTGGGAGAACAATTTTTTTTCTTTTTTTTTCTCCATTAAAAAGACAGAAACTTTAAAAATAATGAAAATTTTCTGCCAAAACTCTCTATTTTCACTCCACTCATAAATTCAGCAATAAAAATTCTACAAGTTTTTCACTAGTATTTACAAATTGGAAACACTCTTTCATCTTTCCCACACTGGGGAGAAAT
>NW_010144447.1:14734-41658 GCF_000699245.1 Pterocles gutturalis
GAGAAATAGCTGAAATTTAAACTAAAGCAGTGACTATTGTTCGAGTCTTTCTATGAGGAAACCATTGAAGGAAAGTCTTCAGAGAAGAATATTGTGTTGCAAGTTAAGTCTGAAAGTAATTGCTTTAGTTTGAGGGGTTTTTTGCCTTTTACAAGAGAAGTGCTATAATCCATCCCATCCTTGTCAGGACTTTGCCCATGAAGTATTCCTCCCAGTGGTCTGCACTTTCCACTGGTTTAAGTTTCAAAGAAAATTTTAGGATCAAAGAAAGAAGGCCGGAAAAATTTTGCTGATCCATTTTCAGAAAAAAAATATTTAATCCAAGAACGCTGGTTAGAGCACGTGGAGATTTCAAAACCCAGGGCAGCAGCACTGCTGGCACAGGTTTGATGAGGTTTAACTTCAGAACTCTGCTCAGTTCAGCTACACTTCTTTGAATGCAGACAAAATCTCAGGCCACTGCTGACCACCCCAAGAAGAGTTCTCAGTACCGGGAACAGAGATGGTGAACTAGATACTTCAAGAACAAGAAACTTACATGGTGAGTAAAACATAAGACTAATGTGCACTTCACAAGTTATTGAGATAAACAGGTTGGTTTGGACTACTGAAGAGTTTTCCTATATATGCCATACTGTTGCCTGCTAAAAAATGTACCATTCAATAGTTTATAAATTATAGCAACACAGTTTTCCTAATACTCATGTCAATTATTCCATAGCAGCATGTATTAATGGTACACTAAATTATTTGAATAGAGCTAGAACTGGCTTGAACCTATCCTCAGCATTTTTTTGTCATTCATGAAATAGTTGGATTCATTTTTTCCCTGCACAAATCATGGATCCAAGCACAAATGAGCCTTAATTTCAGGGGTGATAGAGAATAAGAGTGTGTTCAAATTCACCTTTGCTTTTTGCTCTGTTTGGATTTTAAGGAAAAATGACGAAAGAGAGTCCCAGCTCACCTGCCAAATCCTTCCACAAGTCTCAAGCCATCACATGAGCTGAATTTCCACCTTCAGCTATAACCACACCTGCCTGCAGAATTACCAGAAGCCCAGCCGCCATCAGAAATGTTTGTGCTTCACCACCACAAACACAGGATGATAGAGCAGTGACTCACGGTTACTGTCAGAATTCGCTTTAAAAATAAAGAGACTACGGCAGGACCCAATTCACAGCATTTACATCAAGCTCAGGCAGGAGAAATTCCAACAGAGAGGAATCAAGAGGGTGACATGCCAACACAAATATGTGCCAATGGTAGGCAATGTTGCTAATTTAGGTCCACACGCTGAAAGTTTGTAAAGCATTTGTTGGGTCAATGCCATGAGTTTTACAGGCCTGCACAGCCTGGATGAGTACCTGGGGCAAATCTGGTAACCTACGTGGTTTACAAACCATGAACTCCTCGTACAAGTTACTTAAAAACAAAATGCACACGAAAATGATAAAATAACAGTACAAACTGGTTGCAAGTTATCAGACCTTTGCTCCTTCTGCATGCCAGTTCAAGCAAAGCCTAACTTGAGCGTATGCTCACATCCTTACCAAGGCTCCCACGGCAAACACAGGCTGTTCGCAGTCAGGAAGCCCCATTAGCTGCCCAAGGTGTTGCAGCCATGTACGCAAAAGCAAATCAGATCTCCTCAGTGGAATGTATCAACATGTGTTATTGCCCTGGCATGCTCCTGCATCTTCTAACCAGCATTGCATACCCACAAAGCGTCACACCTGCGCTCATTACACCACTTTCCACGCTTCTGCTTGGGGTGTAACTTACACCACTGTGGGCCTGAGCCCCACATCTTAAACTGCAAAGGGCAAGTTCTGCTCATGGTTACATCAGTCCAACCTTAACTAATTTCAGAGTATATTACACAAGGTTAAATCAGAGATGAATGTATCCCTAAGTCTTCTTGTTTCCTTCATAGCATCAGTGCACTGCTATTTTCAATTCTCTCCTGAGCAGTTGATTCAGCGAATTCAGGACTGTTGAAAGGTTCTGCAAAAAAAAAAAATGACTGAAATAGTTTATAAATCCTAGGAGGGAGTATAACTGCACAACATTTGTAGGACAAGGAGGATTCTTTACAGCGGTTATTTTATCCTGTGATTTATACTGATCTCCTCCATCTATCACTTGAATACAGCATTCAGTTCTGCCATGTAGGAATTCACTTTTGGCCTCACACTACACCCTCCTTGCCAGAGCAACACTTTCCTTAGGTTTGTACAAGCTTTCTGCATCTGTTTTCTGTGCAATGATGTCAACAAACAGCATTAAATTCTGTGGATGCATTTGTTCTGTGGCTCCTGGTGATATGACAGGGGTTAATACTATTTCAGCAAGAAACTGAAAGCATCCCCTGACAGTCTGCACTGTAATTCAGAGGTTTCAGGTATAACTCAACATGAAAGTTTGAGTCTATCATCCCTCAACCTTTACCCAACTGCTGCAATGAAAACAGCTACAAGGAGCAGGAAGTATCTGCATCCAAGGCCTGAGACCTCCTTACACAGGCTCAAATCCTGAACATGATTGTCCCTGAGCTTTGAGGACATTCATAATTTAAATACAGACCAGTCTTTTGGAAATGAACCACCTTGACATTAAGTAGAATTCAACTCCTGGATATTAAGTTCCTGTGATATTGCCACATTTAACATGGATTTAGTTTGTTTGATTTTAAATACCACCCTGAAATCTTGATATTGCAATAGTTCTTCATGTCCTCCTCCCTCTTTGGCCAGAGTCAAAACTGGGTCTTCAAGTACATTTCCAGGCACCACTTCAAGCAGGGGCCTGAGCCAAGCCTCTGTCTTACAGCTCAGACAGGTGTGAAGGATCACTTGCACCTTCCCTCGAATATCAAAAAAAACCCACACAAGTTTTCCCTAGAGTATAGTCACAGCAGGCCACTCAATTTTATACTATTGTGATCACCTAATTTAATTCTCAGGCTAAATACATAGATATTTAAGCTGCAATTAATACTTTTGATTCTGCAGTTCGTATACCTTCATAAACAGCATTTTTAAGTTTCCATAACAGCACTTCCACAATTCTGTGCACATTCACTACATGTTAAGTGCAAAAGTCAGTTGTTGCCAGTGATCAGTACAGACCATCAGAGATTCACAGAGTCCCTCAGGAGGTCTCTGACCCCCGCTCCTGATGCTCTCTAACCCCTGCCCAAAATGAGTTGCAGGTTTAAGAACATTAGAATGGCATAGAGAACAGCAGCCCCGAAGGAAGCTGGGAAGTTTCCCCTGTGGTAAGACATGGCACTTCTGATTGCTCAGTTACATCAGGAGATACTGTGCAGAAAGCAGAAGCCTATGGGAAGCTGTACAGGCTCCTCTACTGCCACAACAAGCTTGATGCAACCGCTCCAGGCTAACCTGAGGGTTAGTGGCTTCTTGTATCCCCTGAAAAAGTCTGAGCAGCCGAGTTTTCTTCACAAATCAACTCAGGATGTGAAATCTTAAAGGACTTGCTTCTTAGATGCCACTGGAAATAATAACTGATAGCAGTCATCTCCTTAACCCACACCCAACAAAAACCACCCTAATTGTTTCCTCTGCAGGAAGTCCCTTTGGGGATAAAAGAAGTCATACAGGATTTGGATCACTTCCTGAATTTGTGTGCATCTATCAAACAACATGCAGCAGCAAAGCCAATAGCACCCTATCCCTGCTTTGAAGTATGATCCAAGAGAAAGGAAAGAAAGATTCAGAACTAAGGGATTCGGATTGCCTCCTCCACTATTCACAAGGTGAGAAATTATTTGATATGTAGGCCAGCAAAAGGTCCCCTTTCCTTCGTCTAGAAAGAACCATCCTGCTAACATGAACAAAGGAGAAGATAGAAGCTGCAATGCATATTGAAAGTAATAGCGAGAGACAGACACAGCGAGTAGGGAGTTGACAATGCAGACAGTTGAAAAGAAAAAAAAAACTTCTTAAGATTCTTTCTAAGAAAAATGAATCTTCACTGTACTGGTGCTTTTATTAGAATGCCTCATGCTTTTTTCTTGCTCTCTCTTCCTGACACAGTAAGTTATGTTCAAGCTGACTGTGACGCTTTGTCAGGGCACCGCATTGTTCTTCTCCCAGACAGCTCCCTCCCGACCTCGGTGCAGGGCATGGTGCTTCAGTGGCAAGTGTGATGCCACCTTCAAGGGCTGAGGATGCTCATACTCCTAATGGCTATTAGAAACCATCACCTGCAACAGGATACAGCACGCTTGCCTTTTCATAATCGAGTGGAAGGACAAAAAGTGAGGCTGATGTAAAATGAGGTAGGGCAAAGGAAGATGTCAAACTTTTTCACGAGAAAGCTGTTCTTCCTACTCAAGTTAGTATACCAGAAGCAGGGGAGATACCTCTTTTTTGGAGTTTTAAATGCTGTACTTCCACAGAGTGTGCCAAAATTCAGCCATGCAAGTCAAGAGCTTACAGCAAGCTAACTTTTTTTTTTTTTAGCATAGCTTGTCTAGGCAATTATTGCCACTTCATGGGACCTACATTGTTACAGCAGCAACTTGAAACCCTGCAGTGGCATAATTCATAGATAGAGCAAAAAATCATCCCTGTCCCAAGGTACTTGCAGTCAGAGATAAGGCAGACAAAAGGCAAAAGACAAGTATAATCCACATTTTACAGGAAGGCATACTGCAGACTTGATCCACGTCTCACCAATGCAGACCTGAGCCCAGGGCTCCGCAGGCTTGATGCTGAGCCTTACCAAGGGAACTGTCTTTCCCTTGGAGAAGCCATGGAGGTGGCACGTCTGCAATGCTGATTGCAGCTGATGATACCAACAGATCATCTCAGTTTGTCTAGAAGAAAAGCTACAACTCACATGCCCTGCCAAATACCACCTGCAGGTCTGCCAGAAAACGGACAACTGGATTTTTTGCTATGGCTTTGCTCAAAATTACATATAATTTTCTTACTCTTCTTCCTTTCACCTTCATCAGCTCAGACAATTTTAAAAAAACAAAGTAATTCTATGGAAAAAGCACAATTTCAGTCACAAGGTAATATTTACTCTTCCGTTTCTTACAGGCTTCTTGAATCATGTTAACAAACAGTTACTTTAGTTTACTCCTTTGCAAACACAGCTTGCACAAGACACAGCATGCATCTGACACTTTCATTCTTAAGACAGAAAGTAGCACAAGGGTAAATAGTATTACTTACACTTTTCTCATGACATGAAGATAGGCAGTTAAGTAATGAGTACTTGATGTGTACCACCACCAGGTAAGATCTCAGTCTTACCCATCAAAGGAAGACTGAGATTCACCCTCCCTCTGGAAGGATGAGGACTTTCCATAATGCACAAAGACAGCAGATCCCAAAATCTGTGATGTTCTGATCAGTTTAGCTGTTGCTCACCCATGTTACGTGGAAAAGTCATACACTTCCAGTGAGCAAGTATGCAAAATTCTGAAGAAAATCTATTAAGGAGGAACATAATTTGACATGGTACTGAACTATTTACCACTCTCACTTCAATGCATAAATAACCTTGTTAACTGGAGGAAAGATTGGTCTTCTGTAATGCATACACAATTAAACAGATACAGACAGACCAAAAAAAACCCCCACCCACACTAGCATTCAGAATATTTTAGAAATTAAAAAAAAAAAAAGATGACCCACTAATACCACCACAGTAGAAAGACTGCCCCCAAAACAAGCATTACAAGCCCACATCAAAAGTTAAAATTGCATTTAAAAGAAACTCTTGTTTTGAAGAAGAAAGACACCCAAGCAGTAATGTTCCTAATTAAAGCCATCTGCAAAGCCCACAGCTGTTAACTCGCAGGTCTTCTGCAGAGGAGACTGAAAGCCTTTTGCTGGGAAAGGAGTCAGCAAATCTGTAACTGAGCCTTCTGCACAGAGTTCCAAGCACCTTGCACACTGCTGACCTGCCTCTCAGAGAAAACATATAGGAAAGAGACTGATGACAGTGGCAGACAGGTAGGGAGAGCCATCACCAGAGGAGATACACACAAAACGGGCACCAAGAGAGCGCTCAGCCCAGATCAGGTGAAAGAGCTGATCGACTCCCACCAAGTTCCCATTCAGAAATCCCCAAGCAAAAAGCAGCAAGTCTGTTATTGCAGACTATACACTGGGAGATGCTGCCATATAGCTTGGTGATCAGCCCTCGGGCTGGATGCGGATGGTGGCCACGGCAGTCCAGGGTCAGCTAGCCAACCAACGATGCAGAAATACCACCTCAGCAACAGCCCTTTGCCCCAGCTGTAGGGGCAATTTTTGCCTACAGAATGGGAATTCCCTCTCCACAGATTTGCCTACACGGAGATTTTCATAAAGGGAACATTTTGATCAAAGGATAAGTTTCACTCTGCGTGCAGTTTCATATAGGACAAGCTGTTTTCATTTTGAGGCGGCTGAGGCTGGCCAGCTCTCCCGCTGCAGGACACCTTGTGCTTCCCTGGTGACCCACCTCACATATTGTCTAAACAGTCACAAGCCGAGGAAATTAAAAGGTCCCCAGAGTTTGTTCACTGAAATGTTCAGCAGCACACTCTCATGGGTATGCTGCCAGTAGTGTTTTGACATAGTGAAGTGTGAAATAGTTTTTGTTAAAAAGTTTATGGAAGCTGTCAATTCTTCCATTAGTAAATAACTGAAACAGATTCTTAATGCAGGGGAAGAACAGTGTAGTTGTCCAGATCTGCATCTGTTGGAGACTTTTCTCCTGTTCTTTGACTTGTTCTTCATGAGAAGTGAAGGTAAAGGCATGAGCACACAGCTTCCCAGAGAGAGGTGGTGCTCCAGTGCATCCAGAGTTAGGAGAAGATACCATGTCAAATTGCGGATGTTTCCTGGAAATCTTTGACATGCCATCTGTGCCTGCTGCCCATTACCTGTGAATATTCCTGTACCTAAAGGCACAGGTAAGCCCATATTTATTTAATATGAAAGTGACTGAAGTAAAGTTTCACAAGGTTTACCACACTTTCATTAAAGAACCACATTGGAAAATCTTAAAGAAGCCATAAAAGACATCCTACTGGAAAGAAGCCACAGGATAAATCCTTACACAAAATTGACTTTGATAGAGTTTAGGTCCTTTGGCCTAATATGTCAGAATTTTAACAGCTGTAGTAACTTTGGAAGCCTCCTAACTTAAGTGATTTCCAGAAAATATTTCAGTCAATCACATTACTAAAAAAAAAAATATTAAATAATCAGGAAATTCACCACGTTGTGCCTAATTTCTCTTTACTTGCCCAAATGCTATGTCAAGTCAAAGCATAAAAGGAAATTAACTATGGTTATTTTTAGTACTTGTTTCCTAACCAGTCATTTCTGTATTCTGTTTGCATAAGAAACTGAAGGTAAGGGGCTTATGTGCAGATGCCATGCTCCACTGAGATAATCTGTTAACTGCCATGAGAGAGAAAGCAGTTTCAGAAGACAGAAAAACTAGTCATTTGAGAAGGTAAGGTTTGCCTCTAGCAGAACTCTTTTTTCTACATCAGTTACTGCTTCCCCTAGGCAGAACAAGTCAGAAATGCCGAAACATTTGCAACAAAACATGCAACTGCTTGCAATTAAGTTTTATTATAAATGCAAAAAGGTGTGCCAAACTGGGAAGAACGAGCCTTGTTAGCTTACACTGTGTAAGGAGTAAGTCTTTGCACAACGGCTCATTTTGCTCCAGATAGCTCTTCTGCTCACAGATCTGAATAAGATGCAAGCTCACACATATGCACAATACCCAGCTGCAGATGGTACTCCTGTCCAGCAGCACAAATAGATCCAGGAGACAAAGCCCATGTCAGATGCCTGAAGTTGGGTAGTATAAACACCACTCCTGCAAATGGTCAGGACAGAATCTGAGAAACACCTACTAGGTATCCTGAGATTCATTTTTAGTGCATTGCAGGGCATAGCTGACAAAGGACTTGACATAAAGCACAAGGATCCATCAGCCAAGGATTCTGCCAGTGAGGGGGTGGATTCTGCCCTGGAAAAGTCTAAGGATACGGTCATGTCTCAGCAGTGGTTCTGGTCATCACTGCCTTCTCTGAAAAGGAAAACCATGAAGAGTAGAAATTGGTGCATTAGCCTGTGTAACAAGGAGAGGATGAAGACTTTCAGGCAATAGATAGGGTCTACCTAGATAGACAGTCTCTCGCAGCACTGCTGAAACACAAACATTACACTGCAAACGGTGAGAAAGAATGAGACTGGTGGAACAAACCCTGACTCTTATGCCGAGAGACTGTTAGCACCTATTCAGACAGAGCAGACAAGGCTGGACATGCTAAGGTTTTCCACCAGAAATCATGTAAGTCAGCATCTCCTCATAAAGAAAGGCTTGTCAGAATTTGAACCTGTGACTCCAAGAAGTCAAGACTCCAAGAGTCTCTTACTCTAGCATGTTAAGCTATCCCTGAAAAAAATTTACTTAGTGTCTAGAAAGATGGAGATACACTGCAAAAACAAATCTCAGAAGAACCTGGGAATACAGCCTGAGCTTTAACATACCAAAAGTTTATATGCCTACCATACCAACCAAAGCCCTAAGTCTACAAATTGAGAAAAAGGGGATCCTGGAAGAGCAGGGTTTGGGAAACATATAACACACTGTCATGGGAGTTGGACTAGCAATGCAGGAGGGAACATCCTCCACTTTGGCAATTTCAGGATATGTGAAAGGACATAGACACAAAAATTTAAAAGCAGCATCTCTTTTGTGGATGGGAAATACTAACCAAGCATGGTAGAGCCCGTCGGTACACTCATTTCTAGTTACAGAAAGAACGCTAGAGGGGTTCTGATAGTCTCCAAGGCACTTCTCCCATCCCTAATATGTACAGTGTGCATTAATATATTTCATACATTTTCTTTGGCAAGTTTAATGGAAACAGAGGCTTCCAATGAAAGGGCTGACTGAGCCAAAACTCACAAATACACAGCTATACTGTCTACACACTCTTTTCCCTTATTATTCCTGTCCTTCTACTCCCTCCTGCCATCCCCCCCAAAAAAAAAAAATTAAGTGGTATTTTTTCCACTTGTCTCATTTGGAAGGTGAGGCGATCTGTGCTGTGAAGTTCTACATTGGTTCCTCTTTTATTTTACTTCAGAGACCAAAAAGGGAAGGAATAGAAAACAGCCTCTTTAAATGAAATATGCCCTTGTCAAAACAATTTAACAAATGGAAAAGGCATGCCCATTATACTAGTTTTCCAGAAGTTCATCAACCTCACTGCTAAATGTTAGCATGTAAGAAAAACTACTCTATTTGTTCTTTATGGTTTGTTCCCAAGATCAAAGTGCTGTGGGCTGCAGGGTGTTTGACATCCAAGAAACACTCATTGCTGCAATATTGTCTGTAATGTCTTTTGTTAGTTTTGTTTCTTTATAAGGTTTCAAAGAACAGCAGTCAACACTTGCGGCACATTGGCATCCCATCAAATGCCAAACGACCTTTTAGAGCATATGGGTGGAGAATATTTTTATGACTCTTATTATGGTTTTCTCCTTTCATTAGTCCTCTGACAGAAGTCACTGGAAATTGTCTTGCACCCCAATCTCCTTTCACTTACAAGAGATTTGTCCAACAGTGAAGTCAACATTATTAATCCTTTATTTTAAAGACGAGTTAGAGCCTTATATAGATAAATCCAGCACTTTGTTTTCGACAAATCTGTAAATCATAGGACATTTTGGTTTGGGTTTTTTTGACATACAATTTGTTGTCCAACATAAATTTTTTCAGTAGTTTTTATTTAGCTCCTATCAGATGGTGGATGATATTCAAAGAGTTGAAAATGTGTTGTCAGTAACATAAAACTGCTTTATTTAATCAAACCAGTTCAACTGACTGGATTACTTACATAGACTGTTTCTTTAGAAACATTTCAACACCTACGGCTCAGTTTCAGAAAAGCAGAGTTTCAGTGAAGTTCAGTTAGCTGAGATAATGTGATTTTAAAAGCATCTCCTCCAAACCTCACATCAAGATAAGGATGGCAACTTTGTTTAGCTCTGGAAGGTACCCACAGTTACAAACACATCCTGCTGTCTGCAAATGGCCTATTTCTTTGAAACAATAACTCAAGTGCAAATGGCTCCTCTACAAAAACAAATAAATGGTAACTCTGTGGGTCGTAAGGGTCACAGGCCTACAGTGATCACCTGGTTCAGGGAGTCTAACACCTGGCTCTCAGGAGCAGCCTTGTTACAGATAATCCCTTTCATAAATTTACTGAGCTTCATCTCCACGTCTGTTGTATTTTGCATCCTGACTGCCCCTATGGAGCATCTGTTCAGAGCTCAGATGCTTTAACAGTTAGGAAATTATTTCTTAACCCCAACCAAAATGTACTCCTAGCAGGTTTATACCCCTCTGTTCCTCTGCCAACATTGCCCTCCAGCTTAAAGAATTATTTTCTGCCATGATGTATTTGAAGACAAAAAACTGTATACTCGCTAAGGTTTTGCCTTGCTAGGTTAAACAAGCCAGCCTTTTCTAGCCTCTGTTTGTAAAACAAATTCTCCATTCCCCTGATCAGCCCTATAGGCTTGTCTATGCAAGCTTCAGTGTCACGTCATCTTTCTTGAACACTGTTAGTCAAAACTGCATGTGGTATCTTAAACAAGGTCTCATTAATGATCCTTGTATGCAGCTGCTAATACTTCCCTACCTAGAATTATCTTTCTCAAGACATCCTAGGATTGTATTTACCTCTTTTGTACCTTCACAGCTCACTGCCAGCTGTGCGTTTCTTGGTCGTTTCCAGCTGACCTCCCAGTTTAGAGAGTGGTGTTTCAGTAAGAGCCCCCAAATACACTATGCTATCTTCTGTGCTCATAAATTTTATCCCATTTGTAGTCTTCAACATCACCCAGCTCTTTCTGTGCACTATCCCAAATTCCCTTTATACTGCTGATGAGTCCCAACTTTGTGTCCTTGATTAAACAACAAGTTCTGGTGAACTGCCTAGAACATAATTAAAATATAGTTTAAAAAAAATATATTTATTCTACACACCAGGTACAACCTGTGCTAGGTACTTTTCAAATCCATAAGAAAGCCAGATAAGTAAACGGAAGTAATTACATCACTGATTTAATGGAAAACTGACGGCAATTTTCCCCTAAGGTAGCCGGGTAGAGGTCAACGTAACAAGAAAGGTTTCAGTGGGACAAAGGACAGAGCTGCTTGTGTGTTCAAGAAGGAAAGATGGCATGGCCAAGTTTGTGCAAGAAGATAACAAACCAACAAATTAATTTGATGGTCTGAGAGAACAAAAAAAGACCAAAGAAAGTGAACAGGCAAAGGCAAGTAGGGAGGAGCAAAGATATATGAATTTTAAATGAGAAGGGAGAGTTTGAATAAAATCAGAGTCCTGATAAAATACAGGAAACTGAAAGAAATGTATGACATAACCTAAATGACAATGATTATTTCTAGCAAAACTGCATTTGTAATGAAATATATTGGGAGGAGAAGACAACTGAATCCAGAAAGGTCCAAGGAGGGGAAGATCTCACCAAGGAGGGGGCAAATTCGTGTTGTCAGAGCAACATATAGAAAGTTAAATAGTATCTTTAATTTTAAGGTCCAAGAGAAAAAGATAGAAATTAAAACTGTTAAGAAAATTTGAAAAAAATCTGGGTTCACAAGAAGAAAAACTCTTGTCTTGAGAAACTTTTGGGAACAGAAGTTTTCAGGGGGAGAGGAAACCAATGACATGTTAAAGTAAATGATATAATTTCTTCTCACCTCCACCGAGAGCATATTTTTTTCTTCACAGCTAACATACCTTCTCCTGACCTATTCCTCTTGTAACAAAGAAATTCTTCATTCAGCAGAAACTATTCCCACCGTATAATGCCTTATAAAATGGGTGTCAAGCATATTACAGTGTGCTGAAATTACTGATGTTAAATCAACCACCAATCAATTATATTTGAAGCATGCTGTCAGCTCACCTACCAAAAAAAGCTCTGATTTACTAAATATGCTTGTCATTTTCTTTCGAGCAGAATTCCCAGAACATATTTATGTTTTAAAACTGCTTACTAGAATAATGACAGAGAGACTTCTGCATGAAAGCCAGCAGCACCGCAGGCCTATAATGCTTTCTCAGATAAATAGCAGACAACCCACGGGTCTCTTGACTGCTATGGGGCCCCAGGTCTTCCAGATGAATACCGGAGAGCTCAGAGATGCATCCAAGCTCTTATCGTGGTAGAGCTTGCTACAGTAATGTAGTCACATTGGTTGCAAAGAGATGGTTCTCTTGTCTCCCCAAAGCATAACCAATTCCTAGTCAAAGAAATATTAATACCAAGAGTGGAAACAAAACAGAAACAACATTGCTGCTTTTTCTCTTTTGGGTAACTTGCCTAGTGATTATGAACTTAGCACGTAATGCATATATATTGCTTTCTGGGTGATAGTCTTGTAGAGTCAAATAAAGAAAATTACAATTACCTTCTTTTTCTGTTACTAAATGTTAAGCTCACTTGTTCAGATGGGACAACAGTAAGTGCCTATATAGACAAAATGAAGACATATTTCAGATAACTGTGTGCAATACGCATCTGTTTTAAGATACTAATTGATATATTTTAATTCTACATATAATTTTTCCTAGGCTTAATGAAATATTCCACAGGATATAGCGTGCAATGTAATATAATGTATAAAGTGTAAATGTTATATAATTTATTCTCTCATACAGGTGCACATACTTCTATACATACACACTTTTTAGGAGAAACTTCTATGACATTTGGACTGCTCTTTGCATAATTTTCTTCATTTTTACAACGTCATTATGAATAAACAATGAGATGCTGAAAAACTGAGTGAAAAAGTTCAAACTCTACAGATCCCCAAGGCGTTAAGAACAGCAGAGTCAGGAAATGAGCTAACAAAAGCCCACTCTAACATTCAAATTCTAATAATAGCAGCAGATAACATTAAAAACCTCATTTAGAAACAACTAGGAGAAGTTAAGTAATAACTCATTTAGAAAAAAACAAACAGAAGAATGTGAGCAGTTTTAGAACTTATATTTCATGAAACATCACAAATGTAATGTGAAGCTTGTTACCCATTGGTTTTGAAAAATCCGAGCCAAACAAACAGAGGAAAAACTCTCATCGATTTCTCAGAAGGCAACATTTTACCTAAAATGCAACACTCATACAAATCTTCATTTCCCCTTATAAGACAGAATATTGCTCACTTCGCAGTTTGCTACCTAAAGTCCCCTTCTACCTCCATTTTGTTGGTAAACAGCATGAACTTCTTTCTGGTACTGAGTGAAGCTCCTCACAGCTTGGCTGAAATTCAGTCATCCCACTTTTGCCCAGATAGCACAGCCTGGACATGCTCATCTTTCTGCTGTCCAGCTGCAGCCAAAGAACCCATCGTTGCTGTTTGTTTCATCACTGCTCCATCTCAAATTGCCTGCTCCAGTCCAACAAAGCCTACTCTGTTCATTGCAAAACTTTTCCTAAATTTCATTGCTTAATGTCAAAGCACTGGACACACCTAAAACACATTTCCTGTGGTAGCCAAGAAAGCAGATCAAACACACAGTCCACTGTAATTCTTCCAGACCCCAACCTGCATAACACATTTCAAGTGCCCACATTTTCATATTGAACTTCCCCCCACCTGTGGCAATCCTTTCTCTAATCCATTCCACATCACCACAAATGGAGGAACAAACCATGGGAATGCAGAAGACTGAAGTATTCAAATATAAAAAAGCAATTCAAAGACAAAGTCCTCCAAAATATAATGTAAACATAAATGATAATTACAGAAAGTCAAACAACAGAATTCCTCCAAATAGAAGAAATTTTGGTATTTTTATAACATCATGCTGACAAAAAACCCCCATTCCAATAACATTTTCTTTCATGTCTCTTTTCTCTTGTACAGTTCAAAGTGTTGAAAACACAGAAATAAAATACTGGAGGAAAAAACGCCATCAAAATTACAATCAAAATTCATTAGTGACCTGAAATAATTCAATTTTATGTCTAGAATTTACCATTACACTCATCTAGCCTGACTTCTGCACACAGCACAGACCACCAAATTTTACACAGTAGCTCTAGAATTTAATAAAATATCTTTAAAGGACTCCAGTGAAAAGCCTTACAGCCTGTAAGGTCTAAGCAACACATCAAACAAAGCCATTAGATTTCCCTGATTACAATTACAATCAATGCCAGGGAATTTTATCTGCAAACAGCCACTTTCAAAGAAAAAAGAAATGCAAAGCTAATGACCTGAATTCTGCTCTCTGATTTATGACTTGCAGTTTCATTCAGAACTTGAAGACTGATAAACAGTCACAAGTTACAAATTTCAGATCTTTTGGTAAATGCATACCTTTATTCTTTTTTCTTCTCCTTTTCTGCCTTTTCATGAATCCTTATTCAAAAGTAACACATTTGTTCAGTTCAGGGAGATTCTTCTCTCTGGAGGGGAAATAATTTTTATCAGTAAGACTCCCTGGTGATCAGGTAGACTTGGAACTACTGTTAATCAGCCTTTTTTGACATGGCAGCTTGAATAGCACTTCCCATGATGCTTTGTGTGCCTACCTTAATTCTTTCCTTTTGAACTCACCATGACTTATAGGTGTCTTTTTTTCCTTTTGTGTGTCTGAAGTTATCCCTCTATTAACTTTAATTGGAAAGGTACCTTTTGTTCCCCTAGAGTAGTCATATACTAACCACTGAACTCCCTAGGCTCAAATTTCTGGGGTAGCAAGAGTTCACTTTTTCTGACAACTCAAAT
The DNA here is from genome assembly GCF_000699245.1 of Pterocles gutturalis. NCBI lineage: Eukaryota > Metazoa > Chordata > Aves > Pterocliformes > Pteroclidae > Pterocles > Pterocles gutturalis. Next base: position 29,570 of record NW_010144447.1, read on the forward strand.
AAAAAAAAAAAAATCCCAGTGAAAGACTTGATGCATTTATTGTCACTAATAAAATAAGTGATATTTACGCTAAAGATTAACTGTTGCATCCACTTATATCAGGAAATACAGAAGATTCTACTGCAAGTCATGTCAAGTTCAAAAGAAAAGACTTAAGGGCAGACACACAAAACATCACAGAACACCATCCCTTACCATCTGCAAACTGCAGTGAAATGCTGCTAAAAACAAAAATAAATTAAAAGCCAGCCATTTTCTGCAGTGCAGAGAGAAATTCTTTCATAAAAGCAGAAGCAACAAACCTTTGCTTGTGGACCTGTGCCTTCTCCCAGTCTGCACCCCCCTGTCCTCACAATGCCACTGGGACTTGCCTGCAACTCGCTGCATTCTAATCAGTCATGCAGGACACCTGCATGGGGTGTCCAGGTACTTACCAACTAGAATATGTAGCAGCTGAGTTTGCATCTTTCCCTCAGCATTTGCTCTCATTTGGGGGTTTTCCCCTCTCTCCAGGCTTCTTTCATGACATTTGTCAGAGCTTTTGAGCCTTCTGGTGCTCCTCCAGGCCTAGAAGAATCTGCACAGAGACACTAAAAGTTTCCGTAAAGGGACAGACAGACATGTGCTTTGGATGTGATGCATTTCTTTAAGAAAGCTAACTAAAAGTAAGATATCCTCAAGCATTTTTTTGCCCATTGAAGAAATTTGTTCACATTTATTTCCTGTCCTGATCACAGTGAAATAAAATGCTAAAAAAAAAAAAAAAAAAAAAGATGTTCCACTGGGGGCTTAAAATCAGAAGCTATCTTTGAACCTTCACAGAAAGCTGAGTCTCATCACCTTCATGCTGTTCAGCGGTACATATCCACGGAAAATGACCTAAGATTAACCTCTTCTTGATTTCCTTTGTACCAGAGGAAGCATTTGGACTAATGAGGGGCCAGAGCAGCAATATGGCCACTTCTGCCCTGCAGCTCAGAAGCCACTAAGCTATAGAATCATAGAATAGAATCATTAAGGTTGGAAAAGACCTCAAGGATCATCAAGTCCAACCCAACACCACCTAACTCACTAAACCACGTCCCTAAGCAGCTACCACCTTCTCTGTATCGACAGATGAAGAAAAAAGCCCCAATAATATATCAAGGATTAGCACACGGTCAACAGCTCACTCCTACGCGTGTGCAAAATTTTGCAAGACAGCCGTTTTTAGAGCTGACCCATTTCTTTCTGCATAGCAGAAAGCTATGGAGCCTTTTTTGTTTTTAAAGCTGTCATCTTAGGGCAGCTGGGGATAGTAGTAATGCTTCAAGTAAGCTGTAGTTTGAGCAAGCTTTCTCTTAGAAGCTACCAGCCCGGTAAGATAGACCTTTACACCTGTACACCTAGGAGAGCATCAAATGGACTGTTTTCAGTACAAGGTCTCTCTTCATACCTTTCATGAGTGACAGAGAGAAATTAACACCTGCTGTACAGGCCACCTCCTTTCTCAGGTACAATGAAGTCAATAATTTATCCTGGTCTCCTAATCAACAACTAAGGTACAAGCAGATGTGACTGAGGTTTATTTTTGCAGTGCTGAGCAGATTAAAAATACAACCACAGCTTTAATACTCGTTCTTCTCTTCTCCTCAATCCCTGACTGATCACGGCCTTAATTAAGTTTTCAAATGATCTAATCAGTGTATGAAACCACCTGCGTTTTTGATTCCTGCCTCCTCTCTCTTTTTAGCATTGGCTATGCATTACAAACTCGAGGTATTGCGTCCTCCTAAGAATTACCACACAAAACTCTCCTTTGCAAAAAAGCCACCAGACCACAGAATAGGGTTAAAATTGCACCCCTCCAGGTTTGTTCCAGCTGAATCTGTGAGTTTATAGCGAACCGCTGCTCCCCGCGGGCTCTGCACAGGCCGCAGTTCCCTCAGGAGGTTCCACCTGCTCTGTGGGGGCTCTCCAGGGGAATGTCTGCCGGGGGGCGGCTGGAGCCCCTCCTCCCGCTCTCCCCTCGGGGCTGGCAGGGCTGTTTCTCACACGTTTTCCCTCACCCCTCACCGCCGGGCAGCAGTTTGCCCTTTCTTAGCGGCGCTTTCCCCGTGGCTGAGGGTCTGGGCTGTGCCCTGCGGCAAGGCCGCTGGAGCTGGCACAGGGTAGCCCGGCCTCTCCTCACAGAGACCCCCGCCGGAGCCCGCCAGCACCTGGGCCCAACCCAGAGCCATGCTGAAGAGCAACATGACAGCCAGCAGCTTTTCAGGGACTGCGGTATTATCAGGACATGAGCAACAAAGCCTGGGCAGCAGAGGGGTTCCCAGCAGCCCAGGGGTCCCTGGCAGCCCGGGGAAAATGCAGGCGGCTCCTGCCAGAGGCAGCCCACAGCCGGCCAGCAGCCGGGCTGGTTTCTGGAAGCGGTTTGTGCACTGACAGAAAGCAGCACAGAGACAGAAATTGCATTTCTTAGAATCAGTGTATATTTCCCTCCTTTCCTACCCAAAGAGGCATACAAACAGAGCCTTCCTTACCATATAAACAAGTTAATTTTTTTTGGGAAAAAAAAAAAAACCAAACGTGTGGCAGCTTTCCCCAGTGTGATTCAAGTCATTGGGGTAGTTTCTAGGAAAGTGTCCCTGAAAGAATGTCGGCCTTTGGGACTGAAGTAACAGCCAGCAATCAAAAGTGAATGAAGATGATCACTGAGCTAAAAGGAAATGCTCCAAGCCACCACGACACCAGCAGCCCTCTCTGCTGGGACTGCAAGGCTGCCTGGTACTTCTGGGCACCGAGATCAGCTCATCTTCATCCCTCTGGCTGCCAAATCACCTCCCTTCCCAGCCGAGGCAACCCGCTGGGTTCGTGCCATGCAAGCAGATGTGCACAAGGACTGCTCAAAGGCAAAGCCAGGCCTGGAAGTCTCCCCACCAGTCCCAAAAGCAGCTTATTGAGTACAAGCAGAGGGTGGAAATAATATTTTCTGCATGCTCTTCCTGGTTCAGCCGTAAGGGGAGAAAGAGGCCCCTAGCAGAGGCTGCTGCTATATGACTGTGCTATCATGCCCAGCTGGCAGGGATGTCACCCACAGCTCTGCCCTGCACCAGCAGCTCCTCAGGTGCCGGCGATCAGCACAGCACCCAGGTGCTAACTGCAGCAGCTGCTGGAGCTCTCCCTGCCCTCCTGCCCCACTTTCCTTAACAACTTGCAAGCCAGGTGCCAAAGCAAAGCAACTCTCCCAGGGAAATCCTCCAAAGAAGGCACAGGAGGTCTCAGGGGAGTCCTCTGCAGCATTTGCCAGCCCCCACCCCCCTCCAGCTCCACAGCTTGTCTTTGAAACGGGCTGATGAGTGATTATGGGAATCTTCCCCATGCAGTACCCCCACACCATGACATCTCAATCACACTTCCATTTCTTTTTTAAAGTAAAAAATGGTTTTCCTGGCCCACTATGTTTATCAGTTAGAGTCTGAGGCAGTTATCTGCACAGGTTTACGGTATTCAGCCTAGAACCGCTAGATTTTTATCACATCTTATGAAAATCATACACGGCTTACTCTTGTAGCTGTATATTACAAGGAAAACATGTATAGAGAGGCTGGTTCTCCTTAGATTACTATCTCTGAATTGATGCTGTATGAGGCACAACTGCTTAAAAGGTTATAACTGATGTAATTTTTGCCATTACAGGTAATTTATGGCTCCTGTGTGTCTGACTTGTCAAATCTTCTTAGAGAGATCAAACAGAGTCTGTTTGTCATACGCATTTATCTAACACTTGTTCCTCTGCAAGCTTCAAAATGCAGTAGTTAGTCTCTTCTTAGGTGTCAATTTTCTTCTGTACATCTTGCCTCTTAGTCCTTGCAAATGTCCTCCTAATGCAAAATGGAGGGGTGCTTCAGCAGCAAATATGAGCAATGACTACCTCTCTTTGGGCATTTTTAACAGAGAATTTTTTTCTAAGCAGGTCTCAAGTTCTTCAGAGAGGTCTGAAGTTATGCACACAGATGTTTGAAGCTCCATCTGTGCCTCAAACCTTGCTGCATTATTTTCCCCTCAACTTTGCATAACTCTGAGCTGATCTCTACCACTGAGAAAGAAATCCTTCAGGAAAAGTCCTGGAGAACCCTTTAATTGGGTAAGGTAGGGGGATACACCCATATCTGTGTACATCCTCAGCCTCTGCCTACACATCAGCCTCCACTTTACAGGGCTGAGGAGTTAAGTCCAGCCCTCACGTCCTGCCACCTCTCCATTCTCTTTCCTTAACTCACCTTTCTGGAAGTCATATTGTGCTTTACAGGCTGAAGGCTAAATCCCAATCACAAGACAACAAAGGTTGTGATTGTTTATTGTTTACTCCATGCAGATTTCACAGCGAGCTGAGCAGGCAGAAAGGCAGGCAGGCAGGGAGGCACAGGAACCCTCTGTGGCAACACCCACGGGACAGCCGAGAGGAACACAAAATTCTTCTCTTCTGCCCACACCCTGCTTTCTACTCTGCAGACTCTGCCGTTAAAATAGCTCAGAGGACACGGGTGACAGAGGCAAAATGTTAGCCAGATAACCGGAGGGAGGGATGAGGAACACTTTTCAAGAGGTCTAGGGATTCTGAGTAGTGTCAGTCTGTATGAACCTCTCCAGCAGAGCTGAGGAGATGGGAGAGGCTGTGTAAAGGACTCGCTTCATCCCATTTCCCCAAGCATGAATCACCTGAAATTCCTGTGCCTCAGCCACAGGAGTCTCTGGGCTAGCAGAGCGGAAGGGGCACAGCAAAGTTCACCTAGAATGTGGGTTCAGCACCATGCGGCCCCATTACATGGGCACACAAGGTGCTGGTGGGGAAATGAGCCACAGAGGGTCTCAGAGGATCCCCACTCCCTGCTTCCCTCACAGCACCGTGATGCACCCCTACCCACGGGGGACAGTGCTGGCTCTGCTCCACGGACCCCACTGCCCCGCTGTGCGCTCATGTCCATATGCAATACACCACATGTGAGTAAGGTTAAAAGTAAGGAGCCCAGCAGCATTCAGACATGCTCGTGTTTCACATTTATGGACCTGTAACCCGTTCTGCCGTCAAAAAGCTGCATTTCTCAATGGCTGTGAAGTGTGAAGTGTCTGGCAACACACAGCATGCTCACTGTCAAGGAAAGAACTTTACAGAGGAGCTTTGCTGGTTTAACTCTACATTAGGTTTTACATTCCCATCAGATATGAAATGGCAGGACATACTTAGGCAGTATGGTAGGAATCCTACAGATACATAAATTAAATATATAAAATTAAATAGTAAATAGATATTTATTTATTGAATAACAAATACACAGAAAATAATAAGTTCTTATCTAAATAATAAAAATAAATAGAATTAGAAGAACTATACTTTGCTGAACATGAATTCCTTTGCCTAAATTGATTGAACTGAGTATTTTCAGAGACACATCATTTTTAACAGGGTTTACAACACAGAAGTTTTGTGCAACAAATGGGAAATATTCTGAAAAAGTACAAATAATCCTTCAGACCATGTATGGAGAAGAGAATTTCAGCTGCAAACACACCCAAAGTCTAGGGTTCTTAAGATCCAAGGATATGGCCCAATAACACAGTATGTATTTGAGAAACACCATTCTGATTCAGAAATACCTAATACCTGCAAAAACTGTTCCTCATACCAGGTAAAATTTTGGTGTTGCCAATTGTTTGAAATGGCTTTAAGGTAAGGTAGAATTCAAGACTGACAACCAAACATAGCAATAAACTGTAAATTGCATCCACGTTATAAATTATTTACTTATCTGACTACAGGAACCACAGAAGTATGCTAGCTGCAAAACATCACTAACAACCTCATAATTAATATAATTGGCACCCTGTTGGAAATATTGTCCAGCTCTGTAAACGTTGTGAACAATCTTTGAATCTTTCTAGACTATTGGGAAAAAAGTCAAGTATGTTTACTCAAAATTCATTAAAAGCCTAATAAGTGTTATAATAAATAATTTGCATCTTCACAGATTAATTTTAACACTGACTTATTTTACCACACTGATAAAATCTATCTCCATCTCAAATAGTATTCAAGCTGCCTCAGGATCTGACACTTTTTTTTTTCTAAGTTTGTTTTTTCTTTCTTTCTTTCTTTTCCTCCCAGTGTCTTAGATGAGGATCTCTCTTTATCTCTGCCCCAAGCTTTATGCTATAGCAATCTTGAATGGCATATCAGAGTCTATTTCTGAGTACTGGAACAACGTCTCGGACAATATGTATTAGCATTCTGGCACTTCATAGGAAACTTCTATGTGCTTCAGACAATACACAATGTTAGGAGAGTTGGACAGACACTGAAGAGCAGCAGTATTCATCTGATGTTCTCAGAAAACATTTTGGTACGGCAAGCAGAAGACAACAGACTGCTGAAGAGTCAGCTACAAACTAGAAAGGAGCTGTGAGGTTGAGGATTTTATGAAACAGGAAGAATATCATACTTCCACTGGACAGACTGACCCACTCAACTGAACAAAAGCCAAAGGTAACAGAAAAGAACAGGCCCAAAAATGATGTTTTTGAGCCATATTAGTCAAGACATCAAAACGTGAAAAGAGTATAAAATAATTTCACTGCTTATATCTGCATGATGACAACACCTACAGTAAAACACAAAAAAAAAAAAAAGAAAAAAAAAAAGAAAGAAAAAATATGAGAAAGACTTCTTCATTTATGAGCATAACAACAGCCTTACTGACACTATCAACACTTGGTGGAAACAATCTCCTAATGGGAAAATGAAAACATGTGGTTTATAAAAACATACTGAGGAAGGAGCTAGTGCTCTCATTCAGATAGAATTGATTAAAGGAAATCCATGTGTTATGCCAGATGGAATTGACTGCTGTGATAGCTGAGCACAGTAGTCCTGGATAATGGACTTCATGCATACAATAGAATGACCAAGTAGATATGATGCAGTTGATAACACTGACTTTAACTGACAGCATTAAGTCTCAGAAAAATTTTACTGACCAGTTTTAATTTCAGAGAACTAAAGATTGTGGGCTACCTGCAGTCATATAGCTGGGTGCTGTGCTGGTTTGTGTTCAGGATATCATCACCAGAGAGCCTCTCTTCGATGTTTTACACACTTCAGCCACACTAAATATTGACAGAGAGCCTTGGTAGCATGTGACATCCATACTGTATTGTGTTTTTTATAGCAACAACTTCAGAAGCAGAAAACAGTACCCCTTATTACAAATAATTTTTTTTGTTCACTACTGATATACCACAGACTGGCAGGCTCAAACAATTTACTCTCTAGCCCTCCTAAATTTACAGAAATGCTTTGCACAATATTACTGCCATAACACTTCGAGAAGCTCAACATTAATTTAAGTCATGGCTACAGAGGAATTTCAGTTGCCTTATTCATTAGCAGCAGCATGGGCTCATTTTCTCTAAAAATATCTTGACAATTAAATCTACTGGAAAAATATACTTACCTTCCTGTAAAATAGTACCTTTTTTAAAAAACATTTCCATGAACTAATCCACTCTGTGAGGGTTAGAGACCTTACTCTGAAGGCACTTTTGTTTTAAATCAAAGGCTTTCAGTCTGTGCTTGATGGACTTAGACGCTACAAGGTCCAAGATAGTTGACCAAACCAAGTTATTTCATATGTGCTACTCAGCAATCTAGGTATGCAAAAGTTTATAACAGGAAATGTGTGAATCTGATTACCAAAAGTGTAAAATTTACTGATTTATGCCATCAACTGGAAGTGTTAGTACAACTTACAAATCAATGCAATCACGTTAGTCCCTGCCACATCAGTGATAGTTTGTTGGTAAAACAAACAGTGCAGCCTGCATCAAGTCATTCCAGAATCACCACCTTGTGCATTAATACTACATGAGAACATGATAACAGGAAATGGGGAAGTGAGACAAAACAGCTATGGAAGGCAGTGTCCCATAGAGGATGTCCTCTCTGACCACATCTCAGATGCTATCAGAACTGGGAAGAAAAGTAGCAAGAGAAAAAGAAAGCAGTAGGAGCCACCGTACATGTGCTTCAAGGAAGAAGCATTCCCATTTCATTCATAAGGTGAATTGTGATCTGTCAAGTTTGTTATCTCACTAAACCACAGCTATTTTGTTACCTTGATCTCCTGCTCTCTTCCCTAACCTCAAGTTTTCGCTGGCTTTGGTCCACGTGTCACAGTGGTTACACCAGGAGTGCTCCTGGTAGTAGTGATTCTGCTCTTTACCCACTGAGCATCTATTCTGTAGAGCACCACAGACCTGCCTGTCTCAAAGGGGATCTACAGGAGCAACCCTAAGAGGAGCAATAAATAATACCTTCCTTGCTAAAAGGACTCTTTTTCAAAGCCACACAGCCAAATATAACCAAATAACTTTCTGAAGTATTAGCACTGCCTCAGAGAGTTTCTGCTAAAGGGAGAAGGAATACCTTTTTTTAGGAGTCTTTATGCTTGTTCATACAATCACATCGAAGCGACACACTGCAGTCCCTCGCACAAGCTAGTCTGCACTCACAGCTTCTTCCAGAAGTGCATGGCGACATTACCTCAAGGTCCAACACAGGCTGTTAAACTCATCTGAACTCAGTAATTACGGTAGGTCTTCCTGCACCCTCCCAGAACCGCAGGATGTTACACAGTGCAAGCACACCCTGGGCATCCCCTTCCTCACAAGGCAAATTCTGCTCCTGGACCTGGACTGGCAGATCCCAGAAGAACTGTGCCAGTGGGAAATTTAAAGTTTGTTATACCTATTTTCTCCAAATCTCAGTTTGAAAACAATTCTCTTTTTTCACTTCAGAGAGGTACATGTTCCACACAAAACCTGCGGCCTCCTTGCATCTATGGAATCTGGAAAACGCATTCTTTACACCAAACAGACAAGCCTTGGACATTTTACATACCCCTCATTTCAGCATGAAGTTCCTGTTAAACTGTGCAGTTCCCATTTGGGGCTGGATAAGTTTCTCCCTGCAACTAGCTACGAAACAATGATATTTCTCCCACTGTGACTCAAACAACAAAGCTGGTGCAGGGATCACCCAGAAACACACCTGAATTTCACAAAGCCCTTCCCTGACACCTATCGGATACAGGATCCAGAGGCTCACAAAGGAAATATCAACTACTCAGTCCCAAATTTTTACACATGTATTTGCATCTCAACAACATCCAAAAGAAATTACCAATCATTCTGAGGGTTGTATTTCTTAAACAAAAAATGGAGAAAAAGAAACAGAATATAAAATGTGAAGCAATTGTTAGCCTACAGATAAGTACTCTGGGGAGAGCTGTTTCCCAACGAACAGAATTTCAAATTTAAATACCGGTGTTTCTACGCATTTGTTGTTTGGATGCTTGGAGGGGAAAGCTTAATAGAAAACTGACTGAAGTGTCCCTTTTTGCCTTACAGTGAACAAAAAATATAAATTCCTGTCATCTTCTGTGCCTGGCTAGTCACAGGAATCTGAGCATCAGGAAATAAGCTGCAATAAATCATTAAGGTAGCTTAAAACCCACCTGATTTCCTAAATTCCAAGCACAATAAAGGTAAATAGGATTGTCTGGATATTTCTATTTTCAATTCCTGTGCTTTTGACCTCTAGAGTTCTTCACTTTTCAAGTTGCTTTCTGCAAGGCTGAGGACTAACTACTAACTACTATCTTTAGTAGATCTGGATATCTAAAAGGCCAGCTTCCTATGGGTGCAAGAGCTACACTACCACTCAGCTAAGCTGTATACAACTATTTCTATTCCCAGAGTGGCACATTTTTGCATTACAGAGACCTGTGATCCTGCAAAGATTTATTATAACTCCCCTGTTCATTTCAAGCACTCTAAATGCTTCAACTGCATTTCTCATCGGGGATTTCTCACCGGACATAAATTCAGTCTCTGCAGGAACAGTGTTAGGAAGCAGCGTGAGCAGGGCTGCACCATGAGTGGAGATGAGCCAGGGGCCACGGGTGACCCAGCACAGGCCGTGCCCTCACTGACAGGGTGCAGTCCTGCAGAGTCGGAACATGGGGCAGAGCCAGGTGGTCATAGCAACAAATCCCATCAACAGCCTTAGACAAGGCAAAATAATCAGCCAGTTCCAGGGTCCATCCAGCCGACAAGGGCAAGGAGGTAGGACTGGAGATAGGACTACAACATTGGTCCACTCAGAAGGCAAGGTCAGAGACAGACGTGCCCAATGCTCAGGCAAGGACTGAGCTGAAAGAGGGCCCCTGGACAGATGGCAGAAGCTGGTCAGTGCCCAAAGGATCCCGAGAGCCATAGGCTTCAGGGGAAAGCTAAGGCACAGTCCTGACCCCAGGAAAATGAAAGAAAACACCACCATTGACTTCCATGAGGTCAGGATCCACCCGATGTCTTTCTTTTCTAGAAATGTATCTCAAATGCCCTTGGGTCACACATCAAATAAATAGATAAGAGTGATAAAAGTTAACCAAAGCCATGCAACACTCAAAGCACCATATAGGCACAGCTGTTAAGGATATTAGCACTGTATCAACCATTAACAAAATAAAAATTGCTGTTGTGTTTCTGGCCAGCACTGGAAGGTTTTGAAGCTTTTTTCTAAAGGCTAGCTGCCAACAGTGCCATGGGAGTGCTAACACACTGCCATTTCATTTCAAGACTAATATTGAAATGTAGTAAAAATCTGCATTTATACAGAGCTATAATGGCCAAAGAAAAAGATTCCTCTTGCTTTTGGCAAGTTGTGGATCAAGTACCGCATGCATCATTTTCATGTGCGAGAGTGATGTTGCCCTCTGCTGGGTAACCCACAACGACAGCAAAGCCTTTGCTCTTGAAACGCTCAGCAGATGCAAGCAGAAGCAGAGCACATTTTTTTATACTAGGATCTTTGCAAATACCAGGTGATTTAGATTTGCCGCACCCCAAGGAGGCAGGAGTACACTGTTAGCGTCTTTTTACATGTGAAGAAACAGGAGGTACAGGAATGATGCAGTTTCGGTCTCCTCAGCTATTTGTAAAATATGGTCCTTCAACTTCCAGTGCAGAATCAGCCCCATCCAACTTTTCCAAGGTCATGTAGAAAATCTGTAGGAAAGTTTAAAAAAAAAAAAAAAAAAAGAGAGAGACGCCATGTTTCATTACTCTCAAGCTTTAACCACAAGACTGAAAGAAAAAACAATCCCTCAAATACTTACATTTAGTCCTTAAAACCTCTAGACACCAACTACTCACTGCAGGCTATGTCTACATTAATTCTTGCCTATATTCATTTATTTGTTTTTCCTCCTTTCATGGAATCAGATTTAATTTTTCTTAAGTAACAGACAAATTACTGATGTCTGTATTATCAGCACCCTATTAAAAGCAGGAATCCAGCTGGATGCCACTGGGACGTTGTAACATTCCTATCTCATCAGTGATCAGACTAAGGTCTAGGGAGTGAAATTTATCAAATCCCATTGTACAGTGTATCTAGAAGGATGATAAACATGATTAAAATTCATTTCACCAACACAGTTGCTCATATGTATTTGATGTCCTTTTCCTTGCAATGGTTAGACTAATTGCACAGTTCCCTAGAATGAAATTCAGTTTTGGATTTTATACAATGTGCCCTGATAATACAAATCAATATTTTGACAAAACACATTTTTGCCTGAAGATGAAGTACAACGTGTAATGAAATATATTTAAGTACTTTATAATTTATCCTGAAAGGACAATACATTTGACCAAATGTCATACATCATTCCATAGAAAACTAGGTGGAATATATCATCTATACTCCTTTAAGAAACAACTGCATTGAGAGAGTGCACAATTAAACACTTAATACTCAGAAAACATTACAAATTAAAGATCTGTGTGCAACACAATTTAACTTGCAAGATCACAGTTTTTTTCTCAAATGCAATATTATGTTCTCTAACTACTTTCATTTTTAAGGCAGAGTACATTCTCTTCCGTGTGTCAGCTTGCTTTTGCCATGGACCTCACAAAGCTTGTTTACACGTATAGTATATGGAGAGACAAAAAAAACCCTAAAAGCTTCACAGAATCACAGAATGTTAGAG
>NW_010144448.1:0-6894 GCF_000699245.1 Pterocles gutturalis
GTTATTTAGGTGATTAATTTCATAGTATATTCATGGTATATTCACGATATTTGCTGTTGTTGTATCTGGGAAGATAGAACATGCATATAAATATGAACCAGGAATAGATTTTATCTTCAAACATGGAGCTAAGCTAGCAAAGAGAGCTGGACTTTGCAAAGCAGCATAAGGGAATTGGTTTTGGACACCAAAACTATTTTTGGGTTCATTACTAAAATGGAATTTCTGTAACTGGACATTTATGGCAATATGAGTTTTTCAGGGAAATCTGGGCTCTGATTCTATTACCCAATGGGATTTCCGTAGTAATTTAAAGTAATTTAAACAGTTACTAAAATGTATCATGTATATATTTTGTTCATCATTTGGTAAAAATCAACAGTTGTACTTAGATTTCCATATTTTAGAATAGCTTAGGAAGTAAATGTATACAGTGAGGTCATTGTAGTCTCTTTTTGTGAATTTTCTCTGTTCTTAAAGTTTATTAATGTGCTGCTCTGTTAAGAGGTCAAATAAGAATAATTCTTTTTTTTTCCATCTACTTTTACACAAGTAACTTGCCTTACAGATAACTCTTTGGAACTGCCAAAAAGAATTACTCGCCAGACTAAACTAGGTGAAGGACTATGACAGTGGAGGGAATGAGAAAAGGTCTTTTTTAATAGTGCTTGGTGAATTTCTCCTACAAATATTTTATATATAAATAGAATACACAGTGCTGCTGAATTGGAGTTGCTTTGACAAATAAATTGTAGGCTACACAAATGGAAAGATAAAAACATGGTAGCTGGTGCTTGGGAAAACCATGGTAGCTGAGATATCTCTGGCAGTTTGGTGTTTCCTCTCTAGGGCTCTTCTCTGTGTGCCCTGCTGGCGGTTGTTCAATTCTGCTTGCATCAGGTATCTGTTTAAGGATCGTGTTTAAAAGTTAAAGGAACAAGCAGACTTAAGTGAAAAAAAAAAAAAGCAGAAAGCAGTATTATCAATAAAATGCCAATGCTCGGTTCATCTTCCAGTGGATAAGGGTAGTGAAACAACCTTAATTCTTCAAAAAATTAGTGAGGTCCATTTTTTTTTTTTAACTAATTATACTAGATATTATCCAGAGACTATTACACTTTTGGAAGCCCATGTGTCTTGTATTTTAATTATCACCTACCGTCTAGTGCTTTGAATGCTTTTAAGCTTGTTCAATGCGTTAAAATAGCAACTGTGTCAATAAATTCTAGTCACTGATATTAAATGACATATGTAGCAAACAGTCCATCTGTCTCTGTTCTATTGTTCCATGCCTTCTTTCATGTTTCCATTACAAATTCTGTAATAAATAGTCTGATCATTTTGAGTGACATTTGGGATCTTTATTGGGCAAGACATTTTAAGTACATCTGTCTTTTGACTGGTTTATAGCTGACAGTTCTAACAACAGCTATTACCTTCTAAAAGGCTGCATTTGAAGTATTGCCTATATTTCTCCCTTTTCCCCCTCCCCCCCTTTTTTTTTTTTTGCATATTGCTAACATTTCTAGCTTTTGTTTGTTTAAATCCAGACTTTTCTTTTGCTGTATGATGATTTTATCACTGTTGTACTGAGTCAAGCCATAATCTACCGCAATATCTCTCACTCCAAATCTTAATCATGGTCTCTTTTGTCTGATGCTATTGCTACCCTTCATTACTCTTATTGGTTTTGACACTTTATATCTTGGAGGGTATAGCTTCCTCATTACTCAAACTTTCTGGCTTTGATAATATACAATGTTCTGAGACTGTCAATTGTGTCATTCTGCTGCTTATGTTCTGCTCATACGTTTTCCTCAAAGCCTCACTTTGCTTGGTTTTCATATCTATTGTTTGGTTTTCGTATCTATTGGTTTAGTACATTTGTATTGTGAGACTTTTTTTTTTTTTCCTCTCTCTTTTGGGCTTCCCTAGAAGCCCATAACAGAACAATTAAAACTACCAACTCAAAAGAGTATTTGTTGTGTCTAATCCAAGTGTTATTAGAAAGCTACAAGATCTAGTTGCTGTTACCCCAAGTTGCTGTGAAATTTCCATGCACCTGTTGTTGTCGAAGCTGATGGTGAAGCTACCAAGTCATTTGGAGGTTGCTTTTTCTTTTCCACTCATGTTATGTAAGGGTGTGGTGTGGTTTGTTTGTTTTGGTTTTTTTTTGGTGGTGTTTTTGTTTTGCTTTTTTTTTTTTTCTTCACAGAAACTCCTGTTCCCTCGGTTAACCTGCTAATCATCCCCTTCTTCAAATTAGCTCTTCTTCACCGTTTTTAGTACACTGAGTTTTGGATGGCCACAGCAGTTGCCTTTGTGTCTCATTCCCTGTTGCTGGGAGGTGGAAACTTGCAAGGAATCATACTGCTGAGATAAGTCCGAAACATAAAATTATTTATATTGACAATAATCCTCTCTTAGGGTGTATACATGAAAACCAAACCTTAATGCCGCTTCTGAGGATCTGCTGGATTAATTTCCTCTATCTGCATGAGCAGAGGCACTGCCCAGTACACAGAAAAGTAAGAGAAATGCCCCCCCAGCTCTGGGTCTTCTAACTAGAGCTCTGTGCTGTGTCACTCCTTCCGTAGCTTTTGCTGTATTTAACTGTATAATCTTGAATTAAGAGGTAATACATTCAGATAAGGAGGTATCTTTTGAAATCCTATGAGTGCTACAGATAATACAATAGCACACAAAGATCTTTCTAAATCTAATTGCTTTTTAATTTTATTTTCTATGAGCATAACTGTATGAGCTCACCTTGTAAGTTGGTTTTGCACTCAAGTTGAACACTAACTGTTAAAAAATCAGCCTTTGTCATAGATGAACTAAAGTTTAATTAAAATTAATATTATTTTGGATATCAGGAAGTAAAAATGAAGTCCTTACCTGTTTCCCTTTTGTAGGTCAGCACATTTAGTCCAACCGTGCAGAATAGTAATTGTTAGTGACTAAACTGTAGTGTGATATGTTATGTTCTGCGACTGTAGTTCACTACTTTAAATATTAATATTTCATTATTATAACACTTTATTTTCAAGTCTTCTGGAGGATGCAGCATCATACATTTTTAATTTTTCAGACAGACAGTTCCTGCATACATGCGAGTTTTAATAGTGTACGCGTTTCCTTCTCTTTCAGAGAAAACCTGAACTGGTGGATTCGATGGCTCAAGGGGCCAAGCAGCAGTTCAAGAGCTTTTCAGCTGGGTGCCTGACTCAAGCTCCACTGAAACCCATGGCTCCCGGCAGGCTTTGTAGGAGCTGTGATATGGAGCCAGGACCTGGTAGGGAAGTCCATATCGTGTGAAAAAGATCATGTTGTCTCCTTGTTTGCAACCAGAATCAGGGCCAGGTGAACTACTATTAGTGTTGTACTCTGAAACCCTTTTGCAGCACATAAGTGTCTACAGCGGAGACTTTGGGTTGAGCCAGTCTCTTAAAAGCAAACATTATATTTTCTGGTCTTTCTCCCCTCGTACATGACCATGTCATACGGTATTACCATCCACTGTGAGGTGGACATTAAGAGACTCGCAATTACAAGTGTTTTTAGTGTTAACTGTTAAATATTTCTTTAATCAAAACAATACATTTGCTTAAAAATACAGCTATGGGCCTTTGTGATTTTTCAAAGTGGCTAACTACTTTATGGGAATAAGCACCTCAGCAGGAGAGTTGCCAGACTCCTCATGCATTGTGTGAGAGCCTTTGAATATTTAAGTGTCTACAGACACCTCTACGCAACTGTGAGAGCATAAAAAACAAAAACAAAAAAAAAAAACAAACCACAACAAACTCAAAGCCAAAATATCTAGGAGTCATCTCAAAATGGATCAGAGAAAGCGTCAAAAGTTTTCAGCTTTAATCATGTTTCCATTTTTCGCTTTCCCTCAAGAGATGGATTTAGATGTCAAAATATTGCTTAAGTAAATAATATATAAAATAGGGCTGAACCAAGTCACATTTTAAATCCAAGGAGCTCTAGTTCAAGGTCACACAATTTACTCAATTTTAGACATAAATCTCCAGATCAATAGCAGAGGTAGAACCTGATGAGAAATATTTAACCTTTTGGCAAACCCCTCTATCTGTTTTGTATGGACCTTGTCAACACAAAATCCCAGCTCCATGAGCATGCAGGTGCTCACGCCTACAGTTACCTTTGGAAGAAACAGAAATGATATTTATGTTAGGCAAAACAAAAGATGCAAAGAACAAATATGCAAAAACATTCTTATTCAAAATTCTCAGTTTATTTCTGTGTTCTGAAACCTTCTAGATATGATTTTTTTTAAAATTAAATACAAAGGTGTTTTTAAACACAAAAATATATATATATATTTACATTTTAAAGCCTATGCAAAAAGAAAATAATCAGGATGGATGATATTGGAGGATTAAGGATACCATAATGTTTCTTTCACTGTTATCTAGTGCTGCTCAGAAGGGATTTATTTCTTTGGCTACTAAACCCAAAATTTAAGGCATTTTAATTATGACTTCGAGTGGTTTTTGTTATTATTTTCCATTTTATTGAAGGAAAATGCAAGACTTAATACATTTATTTAGTTTTTGTTATTTTCTGTTTCACTGAAGAAAAAGACAATCCCTAAAATTATTTTGTCATCTAGAAGGTTATTATTTTTGGTCTAACTGAAGTGTTCTGTTCTTAGCTGTGAAAAAAAGAAATGAAGTGGCAAACTTTCAAAACTCTTGTAGCAACCAATTGCTATTGCTGTCCCTCTTCAACTAAGAACTTCAAACTACCAGTCTGTGTTCAGTGGATATTTAAGTATTGAAGAAGAAGTAAAAGACCTCCAATATGATGCCTTAGGGTGCCTGCCAGTCTGATGAGAGGCACACTTCAGTGGCCGGTGGAAGACTGTAAGTAAAAATTCTCATAGGCTGAGAACTGCAGTTCACATTTCATGCTCTGATCAGAGAGTAGTACAATAAGAAGCAGCAACAGCATTCGGGTTTTTCCCTTTCCATTTGAAAATGGAGTTAGCCTTTCTCACTGTAAAAAGTTTGTTAAGCTTTAACCTCTGCAGAAAATTAATATATTGGGACCGGTAGGTGTAAACATCCCAGGAATAGTTCAGGCTGTCATGACATTCATTAAGTCTGTTCCAGTATTTGTGACATATAAATTCAGCAAAAGTGCATGAATGCTAGTCAGAGCATTTAATAGACTGTTTACAGTGAAACTGTGTTAAGGAAATTGAGGGTACTTGATTTTTAAGCAATATTTCTAAGTCCTTTCTTTGCAGGCTATCAAAGACAAATTCATTTAATATCCAAAGTCCCTGAAGGATGACAGAAATATGAAGAGTGTAAGCAGATGGATTTCTGAAGGTCTAATAATGGTTTACAAGTCTTTTTAAAATCAAATTTCAATCTTGGTAGGTTTGCAGAAAGCAGATGATGATGCTTTTTTTCCCCCTGAAAACTGGTGAATGTGTTTGTCATTTGTTTTGGTTTATGTGTCTATTTACATGACATACTGCACTGGCAGTCCCAAAGGCAGCTGGACAAACTGTGGGCATCTAGTGACAGTTCATAATTGTGGTTTTTGTTTTATTAAAATGAATACTATCCTCAAGCAGACAAAAGAGTCATAGTAGATTTGACTATATCATGCATATAAATGAACTAGAAATCTCTCTCAGAAAGACACAATGCATTGAGAAATGTCATTCAAATTATTTTGCCCATTTCTTAATTTCACATCTCTTTTCTGTAAATAAACGCTTTGTGACAGGGGTTTTTATTTTTAAAAATATTGTAGAGTTTTGAAAAAACAACCCAGAATACTTGTGGGGGAAAAAAAGATCATTAACTGATGATAGCAGTCATAATAAATAAATATGAGGATGTAAGCTCTCAGATATCATTTGAGATACTAATATTGTCGTTAAATAATCTTGTTAGGCTTGCAACATGGGAGAAGCTGAAAATTGACATAAGAGAGCGAACAAAAGGAAATGCAATACTGCACTTTCAAAACTAATTGGTCAGGAGAGAATTACAGTAAACCTAGATCCTTAATGGGAGGAAACTGCACCGAAGGCAGAAATGACTGAAATGACCTAGAGATGACAGCGCGTGTAAAAATGAGGTAAGCGCTAATGATGCAGTATAGAAGGAAAAATGCAAACACACCACATTATGGATTGACAGATAGACAGTCCTCGTTTGTGTGGCACCAGTGAGACCATCTGAAAATGCTTTGTTGGCAGATAGCAGTCACAAAGATAAAGGTGACACAGGATGTTCAGAAGAAATCCAGAAGTGGAGAGAGGAAAAAAAAAAAAAACCCACAGAAAATTGATTAAAATTATTAGAACATTTTTTTTTGTGGTAGAATGAAAATTAGTTCTGTAGTATTAAAATTCCTTGTATTGCTTGTAGAGTTCACTGAATTACTTATTAAAAAAAATTTCTATTTTAGAACTTCAAAATAAATCGAGAGAAAATACTTAGTTCTTTTTTCTTCTTTTTTTTTTAGCTTTGAATATTTCTGTTTAGAAATGATTTTATTTAGGTAAATACTTTGTTCTTATCAAAAAGAATATTTCTAACCCAATATTAATCTTTAAATACTCACATAAATATATATATGTGAATGTGTGTTATAAAAATTTATATTTTTTTTTTCAATTGCCAAATTGCTGATGTATTGAAAATCCCAGTGACTCAGGAAGAAGGGAGACTGATTAATGTATATGAGTCAAATAGCAAAGTTTGCCTGCCGATGGCATCTCAACAAGGTGAATGACTGAAATTCTCTGGCCCCAGAGTATTCTGAAGCAAAAAAAGTCCTGAGAGCCTTACAATAGGTATAATTACAGGTTAAAAACAGCAACAACAACAAAACAAAACA
>NW_010144449.1:0-1089 GCF_000699245.1 Pterocles gutturalis
TGGGCTCAAGAATCCAATAGCAAACAGTTTTCTAAGGACCCCAGCTCAGACAGCTATTTTTATGGAACTTAGTGTCATTGCCCCTTGGCGTTGGGTTTCAGCAGAAAGAAGCTAGTGTTTCACTGACATCTTAAGATATGAAGGAGATCTTTGAGCTCTTTGGGGAATGGGTAAAACATTTGTTTCTACCAGCTGCACAGGGAATATGATCTGAGCCAAATATAAGAACTGAGATATTTTTACATTTGTTTCAGAAAGCGTAAGTTAATTTTAAGAAATTATTCTCCTTGCACACTGCATACACACGTACTCACATCTACATGTACCCAAACACCACTGACAGTGCACTAACATTTTCCTTCAGGGTTGGTCTTTCTGTTGCTGTGCAGACCCTGAAGTCTTCCTGGGAAGAAATCTTTACACGATGTACAGAGCGGCTACTTTTTCCTCAAACTTTTCTGAACATGACCATCATGATCATTCTCTTCTGCCCTGTTTCATCACACCCCTGGGTCTCTTTGTTAAGAAAAGAAGTTATTTGGTACAGGAGACTGAAAACTTCTCTCAGCTGTTCAGATAAAAAGTGCCTGGGAGACAGATTTCCCCACCACTTATTTTGCCCCAAAATGTAGATTTCCCTCCTCGGTAGCAGGATGAGGTGGTAGATATGCTCTCCACACACACACTTTGTCCTCTCTTGATTACTGCTGGAGGGAGGCAGCAGAGCTACTTAGGGAAGCAGCAGCATCATATGGTAGGAAAAGCACAGGGACTACTGATAAATGGCTGCAGTACTTTCTTTGTCCCTTCAGTCTTTAATATCAAAGGCCTTACAAGCTTTAACTTAGTAAAACTGTGTTGGAAATTTTCCTGAATTTTACAATGCAAGATATCACTTACCTCCATGATCCATGCTCAGAAGTGCTTTGCTTTCCCTCCATTACAGCACTACCAATCAGTCCTCAGATCTTTTAGGAAAAGGATAATGTGAGTGAAGTTGTAGTTTTGGTTACTCTTCCCTATAGGAACATCAGGAGACAAAGTACAGGAAGTACAACTCCACAGTCACTTCCCTAGTCCTGCTGGCCA
>NW_010144450.1:0-2710 GCF_000699245.1 Pterocles gutturalis
GAGGGAGAGGGCCACCGTGTGCTTGGTACGTAGTCCCTCGTGGGCCAGCGGGAGCAGGATCCACGCAAAGAAAAAGAGTCGGCGGTGTGGGATGCTGCTCGTCCCCCTCCGCGCCCTGTCTCGCGTGGGTTCCTGCCGTCCACTGCTACGAGACGCTGACAGGCGCGGGTCGTAATTTCCACGAGAGCAAAGACGCGTGACTCTCGGTCCCCGTGTGCCCCCTTCCCTCCCCTAATTAAGTCTCACCCTCCGACTGTAAATTTGTATATCTCTGTGGAAACGTTAGGTCTCGGATTGAAAACTCTTGTTACTTACTTTGCCCACGGTCGATTCAGTTTTAACCTGAAAAAAAAAAAAAAAAAAAAAAGAAAAGAAAAGGAATGCCTTTCAAAGGGAATAAAAATATTGCGGAACCGCTCGGGGATCGCAATATTATCTAAGGTTAAATCAGACTTTTTTGTCTGAGTGATAATTATCTATTTATTATTTAGCTGAACTGAAACAGAGCTTTGCTTTGACGGAAGAGTATTCTCATTTAAAAGAAAATCCGTCTCCCCCGCCAACTTGAAGTGTTTCACATGTGTTTTGGAGTACCCTGCCTGTTTAGCTTATTTTAGAGCGACTGCAATTCAATTGCAAATGACGATTAAAAAAACCACCACCAACAACAAAATTTAGAGAAAAAAATCATCAGTTTAGAGTTCTTTTTTGGTTTCCTTTTGTAATGTGTATATTTTGACTAATGTTTGTGAATGAAGCTGGCTAACATGTATTTAGTTTCATTTTGGCTTTATGTAATATAAAGTAAAAAAAAAAAAGATTAAGTATTGGTTTTAACATTTACGTGTAAATGGTTTTCTTGTGTGATCTTCTAATTTAAAGTTAGACGTCTAAACTATATCTGTAAATTAGATTCCGACTGCCACTCTGTTCATTTTTGAACAAAGAGTTTAAATAAAGCCTGAAGCAGGGAAAAGAGAAAATCTTCTATTTCTTGTTGAATTACTAACAAGATTTTTATCTGAATTGCCCTTACGTGGCTGGTCCAGGTGAGGTATAAGGTATCCTCTAAAGGCAGTCTTTGTTTCACTTTTGAATAGATTTACTAGGAAATCTAAATCAAGCCATTGTTATTCAGAGCCAAAAACCCGATTTATCACATTTTTAATCGTGAATAGGAAAGAAGATTAAAAAAACCCCACCAAGTTGTTGTATTATCTTTTTTTTAAAAAAGGCATTCATGGACCGTCAGAACAGAGTTCACTGAATACACTGAGACCGTTCAAAGCATCTAATCGGTTTCCAGTAACGTTTTCAGAGTGGAAAGCTGCCTAACCACTTTATCTGGTTAGCCTAAGAGCTTCGCCACTTAAACCCCTGTAATTTGTTCACCTCTCTGAGCAATATTTCTGATTTATTCCTGGAGTACTTTTTTTTTTTTTTTTTTTTTTTGGAGGTTCCTAGTGATTGCTAACTAAAACCTAAACGGCTTTCCTCTTTTTAGTGCCTGAAATGGTGTTTTCAGATGTAAATCCAGCAAACCTCTGCACGGGAGTTTCCATGCAGCAGGGAAAGGGGAGCAGGAAGAAACGGTCCATCCTTTTAGCGAGGGAATTGCGAGCATCGCGCAACGTGAATATCTGCAAGGCAATGAAACAGAGTTAGTCACCTTACTGAGGTGGCAGTCCCCAGCTCCTTTTATATATCTGTGTGCATATATATGAAGTATATGTATGTATGAAGTGTATACATATATCTCTTTTCCTCCAGAGTGGTTGATTGCACTCTTAATTGTGACAATAACAATAGCTCCTGAGCAAATGCCTTCCAAATCAGCCTTCGCCTTGGAATTGCGTTCAAAAAGTGGAAAGTTTGGGAGATTTGCGGAAAAGCCTGTTCGTTTGACCCTGATTCACTAATTAAAGCGATCCTGCTTTTGTTATTCCCCCAGCGCTTTGCAATATTATAAGTTAATTCATATGGTTCTGAGCGATTATGCAAAACTAATTTGGTCTGTCCAGGGGTAATTATCCCTGACACGGTTAATTAAATCCTTTCAGGGCTCCGCCATTCCCTTTTGTAGCAGCCCATCACTTCTCAACACGGGACTTCCTGCCGCTTCCCTGGAAGTCACCCCAGCCCTAAATCTTAGTGACCTCCCTGCTCCTTCCAGCTCTGTCCCAGAGACACTGAGATTTTTTTTTCCCCCTCCTCCTTTCTGGAGGCAATCAGGCCCTCCCTGGAAAATAAACGAAGGGAAGAAGGGAACATGCGTTTCCTGAGAGACCTCAGCTGCTTTTGAGGAGGACCATTTATCACTTGCTCTTTTTAAAATTGTTATTATTATTGTTATTATATTATTTGTCTTTTATTTTTCTTAGAGCCTTCCCAGTCCTGGAGCCTTCCTCCCTCCAAAACTGGTGTCATTCACCGCCTCCAGCCCGTGTCGGGAACGTGTCCGGGCTCCCAGGCGCGGGGCACTGCTTTGCAAGATCCGACAGCCTTTTGCCAAGTCACAACCTGACAGGGAGAAAAAAACAGGCTCCGGTGCCGTTGCAACGGGCACCTTCGGCTCCCGTCAGCCCCTTCCAAAGGCTCGATGTGCCTCGGAATCACGGTAGCACCAAATCCCGCACGGGTCCCGCATCCCGGGCGATGCGGGCGTGGGCTGTGAGCATGCAGGTGAGGCTGCTGTGGGTGAGCCCCAGTG
>NW_010144451.1:0-334 GCF_000699245.1 Pterocles gutturalis
GGAAGCAAGAGGGGGCACGGGCTGGCAGCCACCTCCATTGCCCCCAGCAGGTTCTCACCATTAAGACGCGGGAGCAGGATACTGGAAGCAACGATGTTCATTATGGACTGCAGTGTCCGCACCTGGGCAGAGGAGAGAAGGGGAAGGGAAAGCGCTTTAGCACGCAGGAGTGCAGGTGACTGGGCACTGGGGGATCATTAGGAAAAGAGACACGGGGCTGGGCTGGGCACAGGCTTCTGCAGAGACCAGCGGCTTTGCCTGCCCAGGCTGGGGGTAGGAAGCACAGGGGTGAGAGAGGCAATGGCAGGCCGCTCCGCGGGCGGTCGCCAGCTAC
>NW_010144451.1:348-1098 GCF_000699245.1 Pterocles gutturalis
CTACACGTGGGGTCAGCGTGGGGTCCTGGGTACACCCCCAGGTCCCGTGTTGGGGGCCAGGAGGGAAGAAGCCCTGTCCTTGGCCACCAGCAGGCTGTCACCTCCATGCTGGGGGCTCTGGGCACGGCCAAGGACAGCTTACCTGGAAAGTGCCGACATCCGAGTGCCTCAGAAAGAGCCTCATCCTGCACAGAGACAGAAGCGGTGCTGTGAAGGCTGTCCCAAGGGAGGGAGCAGTTCCCACCCTGGGGCGATGGCTCCCTCCAGCCCCAGCTCATCCCCTCCACACCAGATCCCTGTCCCCGGGACCTCCCCACCTCTGTCCCCAGGAGCCAGAACAGCAGCAGCCCCCAGCCACTCCCTGCACTGCTCCCCCTCCATACCTGCCCACCGTCAGGTTCCCAACTATGCGGCCGGATCTCACATCGATGACGGCAGACACGTTGCCCGTCTGGGGAGAGAGTGCAGAGCTCTGGCAGTGCTCACCCCACCTCGCCCCAAACCAGACACACGGGGAACGGCTCCGACCAGCCGGAACACAGCGGGACCACTGCCCGTCCAGGGGCACGCTTCCCCACAGCGTTCAGCCTGGCATTTGCCAGCTTGGGTATTTTTGTGTTGGGGACAACCCACTGCGCCAGGACTGGGCTGGTTTTGGATGGCGTGTGGCACGTCTCCTGGGAGGAGCTCGGCAGCACTGGGTCAGCATTGCGGAGCACAGCAGGAGGAGGGTGCACAGCTCTAAATCCC
>NW_010144452.1:0-3765 GCF_000699245.1 Pterocles gutturalis
GGCATCGGAAACTGTTCCAGCCTAGCATCCCCACCCGTCCGTGCCTCCGTGGCTCTCCCTGTTGTCTCCCTGTCGCCAGTTGCTCACAAGGGTTTATGTAACGCTCGGGTGCAAACGTTCAGGCTGCTTTGTCTTCACACGGCGGCTGGCGGCAAAGGATGCTCTCACCTCCGCTGGGGGGGTAACTGGGTCTCTCCTCACACGAGCCCAGCTTCTCTCTTCCTCGCCCCGTCCTCTCTGCACGGAGGACTTGAAACATGCAAAAATGGTGAAAGCAGGAAGGGAAAAACCAGCGCAGCTGACATTGCCCCACTGCAGGGGGGACTGCCCCTCGCTCCCCCCATCCCCAGTGTCCCCACGGGGCCTGGGGCAGTTCCCCTTCTTCCAAGGGTGAAAGCCCCACAGCTGGGGGTGCCCCAGCAGCCAGATATCTGCCCTTTCCTGGCAAGAACGTTTTGGGTGAAAGCTTTTAAAATTTTACTTGTACCTCCTGGACCCAGAGGAGCAGTGCTGCTGCCTCAGTGGGAACCTCCAAGCCCTGGGGGACCCCTCCCCAGCAGCCTGCACCCATCCTGCTGCTGCTGTGAGCTTTATGGATGCTCAGATGCATCCTCGGAGAGCTTCACGTGAGCTCCGCAGAGCTGCGAGGAGGCACGGGGAGATGCACGGTGTGAGAGCCAGCACTAAGGCTTGCTGCTCCTGGAGCAATTGCTGCTTGGCTGCACCCGCAGTGGGGGCACAGCAGGTCCATGCTCTGGGGTCCCCCATCTCTGTTCCGGGGTCCCCTGTCCCTACCTCACCCCTCCCGGCACGCTGCGGGGGTGCGATGGCATCCGCCAACGGAGTGCTGCTGAGACACCTTTATATTTAATTAGAGTTTGACTCTTCCTCCACCTGTTTCCTGTGGTGGATTTAGGTCCCTAAGAAACAAATGCTGGGAAAAAAAAAAAGAAGAGAAAAATCTGTTCTCCAGCTTCTTTGAGTTCTTTAGCAAAAGCCAATGTGAGCACCAAGGGAGCAGCATCCCTGCATCGATGGAAGGCTGGAGACTGCAGCGCTCGCCGGGAGCTCGCCTGTGCTCCCACGCGAGCCACAGCTCCGGGCCGGCAGCCCTGTATGCGTGGAGTCAGAACTTACTGAGGAAACGGGGAGAATTTACCCTGTCTTTGGGGATGCTGCCTCTCTGCTGGGCTTTGGGGCTGACTCTCTCCACGCCAGCACAGAGCGAGCCCCTGCGGGATCACAGAGCTGGAGCTGGCCGGGACCCCAGCCCCGCTGCAGCGTGCTTTGGTGCGACACCCCGGGCTGTGCAGCCGCAGCGGGTTTCTGAGCTGAAGCCCTGCAGTTTGCTAGGTGTGGTTCGGGGTTTTTGCTGGAAAGGGCTGTGCTACTGGCCTCCTGCAGCCCCGGCCCCGCAGCCTCGCGACAGCTCTCTGCTCCCGCGTTTCCTGGCACAAGCAGCAGCCCTGCGATGCGCCCGGCGCCTTCCCTCCCAGCGCCTTCCCTTCCCCAGCGCCTCGGCTGCCGGGTGGGAGGATGGGGCCCTTCCTCAGGATGTGAATCACGTCTCTACGGGAGCTCCTGCACCCGCTGTCTCTGCATCTCCCCCGGCTGCGGAAGGCAGACCCCAGCCGCCCATCCCTCCCGGTGGGTGTCGGTGCCCTGCTCTGGCTGGTGGCAGGAGCTGACGGAGGGGACAGCGTGACACAGACCCTGCACTTCTCTGGAAACAAGATCAAATGGGGCTGGTTTCCCCTCGGCTCCAGGCACCGCGCTCCCCCGAGAGTGCTGGCTCAGGGCTGTTTGTGTGTCAGTCCTCTCATCGCACCTGGGGGGCCCGCGCTCGCATTAACGAATAAACCAGTTTCCTCAGAGGAAGGAGCTGCCGGGATGTGCAGCCTGACGTTTCAAAGTGCTGAGGGGAGCAGGATGCCCAGCTCCCATGAAAGTTACCCTGGTCTTGAAAATCCTGCCTTTAATA
This sequence comes from Pterocles gutturalis, assembly GCF_000699245.1. Classification (NCBI taxonomy): domain Eukaryota; kingdom Metazoa; phylum Chordata; class Aves; order Pterocliformes; family Pteroclidae; genus Pterocles; species Pterocles gutturalis. The sequence goes on from NW_010144452.1 coordinate 1,982, forward strand.
TGCTGCGGCTCTGGGTGTGCTAAATAATGGAAATGGTAAAATAAGGAAAAAAGGAAACAAGGTCCTGAGAGTAGGACCTGTACCTGGCCCAGCAGCGTGAGAAAAGCGTGTGCGGGAATGTTAACCTGTGCGGGAATGCTAGTGTGATCATCGATACCTACAGGGGGAAATTAAAGACATATCCTCAGCGGTTTCTGCTGCTGCTGGCTTTCGTATGCAGCAGCTAGGCAGGCTGTGTTTGGAAAATGGGCACATACAGTCAAAGAACAACAAAGAAGAAAGAGGCAAAGCCTGGAGTTTACAATTAAAATGAGAAGAATTCAGCCTCGCTCGGCTGCGCGTTGAGTGCACCATGCACTTAGGGTAACACACCACTTTCCTTCACGAAAGTACACAGGAAAGGAACCAAAATGACCTGTTATTATTTTCATTATTGCTCTCATTCCTTTGCATGCAGAGGGAGTTATTTCTGTTGCACAGATTCCTACGTGCAGAGCAGCAGTGAATAGGGCCTCGCACCCGAGGCAGAAGACACCCTGCAGCACAGGCTGGCACGCTGACGGGGGGGAAAAGCACCACCTTCGGCCCCCGCTCTCTCCGGCATGCCGCGGGGGGCCGCAGGAAGGTTCCCCTTCATTTCCTCACGACACAAGCACAGCACATGGAGGGATGCCTGCAATTTGTTTCTCCTTCTTAGCATTAAAATCACACGGTGCTGGGGTTAGTAACAAGCCTGTCTGTTTACGAAACGACGACGCCAGCAGGACAGGTCAGCTCCATTTTATTATTGCAATGAACCTTTTAAAGCAGCTGCATAATAACAGCTCTGGGCCTATTTCTGGGAAGGCTCCTGGGCGTTTAATTCCATAGAGCTCGAGGGGTTTTCTTCTGAGAAAGCACTTGTAGAATGGAGGGCTGGATCGCAGCAGAGCAGCAATGGTCTTGGTCCACAGAAGGAAAACGATCACATGGCTGCAGAGCCAGAATTAAACCCCGCAAATGAGAATTTAGAAAGATGTGTTGTTCACAGAAATATATTCACGATTATGTTTCAGTCAGAGTTGTCTCCTGTTTTGATCTGAATTTCCATTTCCTCAGCTCCCAGACCAGGCACGATGCAGCACGGGGCTGGCACAGGGAGCCCGGGATGTTGGAGGAGGAGGAGGCTGGCAGATCTGATTTTCAGCATCAGTGAATGCCAGCAGGGAGAAAGAAAAATGAATGGCAAATGTGGTTTGAAAACTCCTCTGTGCTAGTCAGCTGAGGCACTTTCAGTGAGTTGGGTAAAAGAGTGTCATTATTTGAATTGCAAGTTTAAAAAAAAACTGAGGTGACCTCAGAGCTGGTTGGCTTTGCATCCCTTGTGCCTGCGGGAGGGTGGTCCAGCCCGGGCTGCTGCTGGCCATGCTTCTGCTCCCCTGAGCCACGGCCACCCCCGTGCCCAGCAAGGCATGGGGCCATGCCCCTCCTCTGTGCCTGCATCCCCTCTGAACCCAAGGCTCCTACTGGTTGTGCAGAAGCAGAGCAAAACCCTTCTGGCCTTAGCACAGCAAATCCTTGGACTCCTGAGGGAGTTTGGGAAAACCCGTCATTCTCACTGCCAGTCCTGCCGTGGGCATTTTCCATTCAGCACAGATGCCCCCCACGACTGACCTGAAGGCAGGATTTCCCTATTATTTTTTTTTACTGTTATTGTTACCGTTATTATTATTATTACCATTATTATTGCGTATACCCACACGCCCCCACCAGTTCCGCCCGTGCCTGCTCCGGCAGCAGTGCCA
>NW_010144452.1:3853-4074 GCF_000699245.1 Pterocles gutturalis
CCCCGGCCCCCGCCGCAGCATCGGCGGGGTGATGCAGGTGGTGTATGCAAATGAGCTGCGTGGGCGGAGCCTCTCCCGACACCGCCCACTGCGCCCCACGGCGGCCCGGGGGGCGCTCCCACGGCGCTATGCAAATGAGCATGCAAATCAGCGAGAGGCGGGCCCGGGGGCGGGGCTTGTCGTGCAGAGCAGAGGCGGGAGGGGCGTGGCTCGGTATGCAG
>NW_010144453.1:0-11393 GCF_000699245.1 Pterocles gutturalis
TTTTACTTTTTATAGTCAGCGCGGGTGTAGTTGTGTTGGTTTTTTTCGTTCTGAGCCGGTGCTGTGAGCACAGCGGTGATAACAGTTGGGTAATGTGGAGGCAGTGCCGGTGGGGATGTTCTGAATGGTCAGCACATGGCGGGGAGGGAGGAACAAAATGTTTGCGGATGGTTGGTTTTCTTCACTCGGAGCCTGGAAAAGTGGAAAAACAGGGAATGCCTTCCACTGGATCTTGTGGGGAGGGAGGAGGAGATGGAGAAGCCGGGAAAGGTTGATGAGAAGGGTACAACCTTCCTAAGCTGAGTTGCTTTGCATCTCCTCTGCTTTGTGTTGCTTGAAGTCTTGGTGTTAATGTTCTTATATTTAAAAATAACTGTATTTTTTGCACTGGATAACTGTGGTGCAGCTTCAGTTTGTTTAATGAGGAATTGACCCGTTTGTGTCTGGTGAAGCGGTGACACAAAATGGGAATTGCTCAACTTAATGAAGATCTCCTTGTATAACCTTGGCAACAACATCTGTGTGTCTTAGATGGAGGGGGCATGCTTTTACTCAAAGAAGAATACAGAGGCATTTTCTGGACAATATTGCTTAAAAAATTGCTTTTAAAAATTTTGCCTGCAAAATTGCTTTTAAAAAATTTTAGTGATGCAGCTTTAATGAACCCGTTACTGCATGCTGAATGAAGTTTATCTGTGAGCAGGGATCCTTGGTTGATAATACAATGCAAATTTGTTTTCAGAGTAAAGGTGTCAGGTTTCATTAGGTTCCAGATCTCTATGGATGAACCAAGATTGGCGCTTTCTTTAGAAAGCAGTCCTTTCATAGTGAATTTTGATGGAGGGTTTTCTTTGCTTGTTAACTATGGGGAATTAAGCATTAGTTTCCTTTAAGATATAAAGCATTTTTGTGAAAGTGACAACGCTGTTTCCCCCACTCCCGGCTTTTTGCTTGTTGACACTGCAAGTGCTAACTGAATAATGAGTGTCTGTGTTTTCTCTGATGGAGGGTTTGGTGGTTGTTTATTTGGGAGGTATTGCTGGGCTAACCTCTGATCCCCTTCAGCTGGAGTGGTGGGAGAGACAGGTGAAAGTACTAAGGTAGGAGTTTGTGGCAGTTGTAATTGCAGAGAGAATCTGAGTTGTTGTTTCACTGTCAAGGCTTTTATGCCTTAGGCTGTCAGATGCCATACCACTTATTAACCCAGAAACAGTGTGGGAACTGGAGATTTTTTTTTCTTAGTTATAAAAACATGTGTTCTATTTAAGCCTAAAAAGAAAAGTTTCATGATTGTTTATGTAAATAGTATTGTCTCCTTTTTATTGATAGGTAACTAGGGACAGAAGACTTCTTTTCCCCATTTTAACAGTGTTTATTTATGGCCAGTTGATTAAAGGATGTGCACTTAGTTGCTCAACAGTGTATTAAGAAGGCATTACTGATGCTAATAAAATGCTTAGTTTTAACATTGCTGCTTGGGAGAGCTGTACTTAGCTTTCAGTTGTGGTTCATAAACCACTTAGATCATGAAGTCAGAAGTGAAATGGGATGTCAGCTCTATTGTAGGGCTGTGAAAAGTTGCTTGTCTGAAAAGGGGGGCAGGTACAGAGGTAGCCACTGACACAGAGCTGTGAAAGGGTGAAGGTGCGGTCAGGGCTCAAAAAAAACCTCAACATGGGGACATGTAATTCATCATCTATTTTTTCTATAATGTATGATTGTCATTTCATTCATGCATAATTGGTTCTCAGTTTGAAGAGCTTTTCCCCCCTCATGTTTATCTGAAATGTTATTTTATGGTTTGAGAGTAACTTTTGGATAGCTGTTGTTTTAAAAACTGTATCCAAATGTGGTCTCTTCCCCCCTCCCCAGGTTTTCGAGAGATTTTTTTTGTTGTGGTTATAAGTATTCTGCTGCTGCTTCAAGAGTGTTTTGTTCTTATGTAGCTCTTTACCTGTCAGTTTCGTAAATGTCTCAAATATAACCTTTAAAATGTCTGCTTCAGGATTGTTAATTCTTCTACTATGAACACATTTTTTTATTTCTAAGATAGGAGAACGAAACTTAAAATTAAGAACATAAAATATTCCTCCTAATTGCTTTGAATTTTAGTAAGGTCATGTTCTTCTAGTTAAGGAGGATAATTTTGGAAATATATTGGGAAAATGAGAGGTAGGCTAGAAAGAGAAAGGACTGAGGCGCAGTTGAATTTCTTTTCTGTTCCTCTATCTGTGGTGTCCTATAGCATGTCTGTTGTAGAGAAGAAAAAGGAACAGTTTTCTCTGTATCAGTAGTTTAATCCCTTCCACAAGGGATTGCTGCAAGCTATTGAGTTCTTACCGCTACTGGTTAGAAATCCTGGATACCCTACTTGGGTAAAGAGGCAGAGCTTCTGCCTTTATCTAAATTTCAGTCACATAAGTTGGTTTCCCTAATGGTGAGATTTTCCAAGGTTTAAGTTTATTCACATTGACCCTGTGTGTTGGCTAGTTGGTAAACAGTTTTGATCTGTTGTTTCTTTGCCTTTCTTACCTTCAGGCAGTTTGATTTTTATTCCTCCGCAGCTCCTTAATCTAAATATTTAAAAAGTCAATAAGGCATGATTTAATTACCTGTTAATGTCTTTTTATATCTCTGCTTTGTTTACTTCATTATCCATCTCTTAGTTTTTCATTTTATTAACTTATTCTGAAGCCCATTTGTTTTAACTTGTTATGACAGAAATACAGCAGTAGTAAGTGCAGTTACTTATATCTTTTATCAATGTAAATTATGTTCTAAAATCTGCTAGGTGAGGCTTTTATTACTTTGGCATGTAAAATGAATCATATGTTAAGTATCTTTCTGTGAGCAAGGGGAGAAATGTTATATTGTTCTGTGTTTTATGTTTCCAAGGAGATATGACTTCAGTGATTTGATTTCCAGTATATCCCTCTAAATAGCAACTTTTAACTAGTGTAAGCTTTTTATTTCACTGAATTCAGTTTAATGTTGGAATGAGGCCTCAAGCTGGAGGTGTATAAAGTGGGATTTTATGGGTCTATGGGAGTTGGGATATTCTCTGTTTAATGAAATGCAGTCAGTGCTTTCTGGGAGTGGAACCTTACCAGCCATGGTTAGCTGAAGGCACAGTTGTAAACCTACAGAATATGGCCCTTGGTGAGACTGAGAGACAGTTTTGTGGTTTTGACTAATTCTGATTTTTTTTAATCCTTCCACAGCTGGCATTGCAAGATAACAGAGTCTGTAGCAGTTTCGGTGTTAGCTTTGACGGTAGTTTTGTACTCTGAACTTTGGGAAACCCTTCAGGAGTTGCAGAGGCATCTTGTTTGGTTATTTAGCTGTGTTTTTGAACATGAATCAGCAGATAAAATAGTTTTAGGTGTCTGTCTTTGCATAGGTAAAGCTAAATTATGGCATTGTCTCAGTGTGTTTAATTTTGAATTCCATGACACCAGTTTGCTGGGTGGGTTGTTTGATTCAGATTCTGCCACGTGTCTTTAAGTGAGACTAAGCATTTACACAGCTTTGTTTTCTTTATGGAGGCATGTTTTAAAGAGAAGGTCATTTGAATGTGGTGACATAACACTTTCCATAATCTTGGTAGCTGGTAAATCGTATGATCAGTGAGTATTCGTCCACGTTGTTTCAAAGGTCTGAGCCTGTGAGTGGATCCTCTCGTGCAGACCCATGTTTGGTCAGTACAATCAAAATCAGTTGTGGCTTCGTCTTTGTACTAAATCTCGTGTCAGATGCTGCAGTGCGATAGTCGTAGCTCCTTGTTCCCTGCACATGGATGGGATGTCTGTTTTGAAGAGATCAAGTTCCTGAAAAACGCCTGGCTGTAGAGAACAACTCTTCTGAACGTGGGTTATTTCAAAAGATGATACAGAAGGAGGAGTTGTTACCTGGGAATAGTGGTTCATGCTTGGGCCTGAGAGGCACTTTGAATTTCTTGTTGATGCTTTAGTACTCTTGTCTTGGGTCTTGGGCTCTGTAGAAAGGGACGAGTGCTTTCTTCAGATGAATGTTTTTAAAGACGAGTCTTTTTGAAGACCAAGTTTTACTTTGTAAGTTGTCAAAATGTAAATAAACTACTGGCATATAGCATATAGTTGTTTTGAAGTTGGATTGCTTTTCATGGTTCCTTATGACTTACCTTCACTGCTCAAAAACATTTTGGTGGTGTTTATTTTTTAATTTTTGTGTTGTTTGTTTACCTTTTGAGGTGACAACATCTTACCTCAGAATACTCGTAGACCTTAGACTGGTTCTACTGCAGCTGTGAGAAACTCGCTGATGTTGAACTTGTGTGTTAATGTGGACTTTTATCTCAGTCAAAGCATTTCAAGTTAACCCTGAAATATATTTTATTTTTCCTAATTGATAATGTTATAGTTGATTAAAAACTTCAACTAGCCAAAATCAGCAGAAAACAAACTCTTGTTCCAGGCTGTTAGAAAGCATGGGTCAGAAGATGAGTGTAACTTAGAGGAAACATTGCCTGTTGAGTCTGCTTGGGAGACTTAGTTATGCTTAATATACTTGGCTGGTATTTTATTAATTTTAATGCTTTGCTTTCTGGGTGGGGGAGATTGCCAAGCCTCTCTCTTTGCTCTGTAGCCTGCATTGCTGCCTGTCTCTGTGCTTTTGTAGCACAGCTCTGCTCTCTGAATTTCTTGAGTCTCAGTGCATTTTACAGCACCATCAGCTAAATCAATTGTCTTTTGACCTTTGAATTCAAATGCCAGGCTTATTGTATGCTGATGTGATGTGAAATAGGATTAATAGAGAACTTTTTTAATAGTTGCAGATAATATCTGTAAAACAACTGCTGTGGTAGCAGACCTCTTTCTGCATGCCAGTTGTTCACGTCAGCAGCTCTGATAGATATCTTGGGTTTTCTTGGTGATAATAGATGGCTCTCTAAACAGGTAAATATTTTTGAACACCTATGTGTGTTGATTTGAGCAAATGTTGCATAGGCCCAAGAACACTTTTTCATTGTTCTTGGGACTTTTTTGAAATGATTGAAATTGTATTTTTGTGTTGCCTGGGGTTTTTTGGTCTTACAAGCTACTGGTCTGTCTTCATGCTCACTCCAAATCATGACTGTACTTTACACTGTAATATGAAGTATTTGGTGCAGATCAGGATGATTGGTGTTTTACAAGAGACTATAATTTTCTGGTTTAACTTTTTTTCCTTTCTGGTTCAAAGAGTGTTTCTTTCCTTCATCTATTTTCCATGTTGTGATCTGTGGGTGTGCCTCTGTCACTTGGCCTTGCACTAGCAGATAATTTGGCAGAGTGGAAGTGGATCTCTGGCTGAAGGTGGGGGCAGCGAGCCTCCCCGATCTGCACTGTTTGTATTTCAGTAATTTTGATTCAGACAGAATGTAGTGTGGTCTCCTAAAGTGGATGTCCCCAACACCTGTGGTTGGTTACTTTGGACTATTATGATCTTAAGGGTTGAGCCACATTTGGTGAACTTCTGGGGAGGGATTTCTAGCTTAGTTTCCTCCAGGAGAAATCCAGTTTATGCACCAACACCACTATAAAAATTAAAATAAATCATTATGGGTGTTAGGCATCAAACAGACCACTCCAGAGTGACTGGTGAATCTCCATCCTTGCAGACTTTAAAGCTTGACTGGCCAAAGCCACGAGCAACTCGGTGCAATGTAGAAGTCAGCCCTGCTTGGAGCAGGAGGTTGGGCTCTGGGGTTAAAGTGCTCAGGGCTCTGCAGACCCCAGCCACAGGCCTGCTCATGGGGCACTACTGTTTGAAATGCTGATGTAGATACAGTTTCAACAACTTCTAAAAATTGAGACCATCCTTGTAGTGAATTTATTTGCTAATATGAAACAGTTTTGCTTTGGTATCTAGCCCATGTCATGTCTTTTGCTTGGGGAGCGGCACTGCTGCTGGTGTCAGTTGATCACAGCTTCCTAGCGCTGGCTCTCAGGTTGCAAATCTGCAACAGGAAACCCAATTTCCTTTATCTGTGGGCATGCCAGAAAGGAGGGGTATTTATTTATTTATTTTCCCTTAAGAGGCCAATGTAAGGGGAAGCGTGCACATCTTGAAGGTTTGTATTTTGGCAGGGCCAAAGCACAAATTTGCTCTTGCTGAAGAAACTGTGGCAAAAATCGGACTTTTTTTTTCCATTTCTGAAGTGCAACATGACTTTGTCTACATTTTTAAAAAAAGAGACAATGGGTGATGAATCTTAAACTGCCGGCTTAAATGTGTTACTGCTACACAGAAGTCAGAGTTCTTACAGGTGAACGAACTATTTAAAGATCTTTTTGGTTTTGTGGATAAGGCTTCTCTCTGAATTACCAATCTGGTTGGGTTTTTTTTGTTTTAAAAATGAAAATGTTTGATGCTATTTTGGGAATATTGTTGCATGTGTCAAATAGACAATACTAGACCCCATCTAATCAATCGTAGAGGGCCTTCCCTGCTTCTGCTGGATGCAGTTGAGATTTCTACCACTATTTTTTTTCAAATTGGAAGGACTGAAATTGGATTTTATGCTTTCAGTCTATGCAGCAGGACTGCATAATGTGCAGAAGAAAGTTAAAGTTTTACGTTCTAATGCCTTGAAAATAAACTTATCTTTATGGATGACATGATACTGGCACTGATCTCTTAATTTGCAAATGTATTTAACAGCTGGTTGCATGAATTGTAATAAAATAGTTCAATAGACTTCACTGGATTGATTATACAGCAGCTGGAATAAGGAGTGAAACCTGGTGGTTTCCCACAGCTTTTGCTGGAGCAAAACATTTAGAAGTGAGAAAAGGGAGGAGATACTTCTGTGAAAGCTACTTATATAGTTTGTTCTTTCCTTGCATGTGTTTTTCTTCCCTCTCACTTTTTTTGCCCTTTTGCTGTTTCTGAAGAAGGCAGTGTTGACAGACAGTCAGTTTGTTTTAACCTTCTCCCTGTTGACTTCTGCAGCATCTTGCAGGGTAGTCATTGACTCATATGTGACATAACTCTGGAAATTCCCATGATGTCCCAAATCTAGTATTGTTTATTGCATTGCCATACAGAGAGACTGTAGGAGAATCCTTGCTAGGATGCCTTTGTTAATATAAGCAAAAGGAAAATGCTAATATAGCCTTAAAACATGCCATTCATTCAAAATTGAAAAGGCCCTTTTGGGATTTCATGGTCTGTGGGTTCTCAGGGCATGTCTGTGCAGTGAAATGAATGGCTGTTGGTACTCTGGGGTACTGCCTGACAGAGACGTTTCCACTTGGCTGTTTGAACTGCAGGAGAAAGTCTGGAATAATTTGAGAGCTTTAAGTTAATTCTTGCCTTATTGTACAGCTGCCTCCATATCTAGGCAAAGCCAGAAGATCTGCAGAGCTATATAGGCTTTTTATCACGTATTAAAATTATCAGGACTCCTCCAATTTTAAGGCTGTACTATTGTACATTTATTTTCAGCTAGAAGATTTTAAAGGTTAATTAGTATGCTAGATAACATTTGAAACAGAAGAGGTTATTCTGGCTCCAAACAACAGGATTAGAATTGGGTGTGAACATGCAACAGTGTGCTGTACGTTCCAGATTTAATCACTGCAAAGGTACTGTTGATGCAGTAAAGACTTTCAAATTTGTTGGTAATTTGAAGCACATATCCAGTAAAACAAAGATATGATAATAATCAGTAATTAAATGTTGCAAGGGATGTTCATCAGTGTTATTTTAATAGAAGTTAAGTCATGCTGATTGCTGGCATCATTAAATCTCAATTTTTTAGTATGTAAGTCAGTGCTTATGTACCTGAGCAGCTGAACTGAGGTTTTCCATTCTTGCATCGTTGAAGTATCTTCTTGTTCGTGGACCTTAAGTGTAATGTCTTACCTCAAACTGCCAACAGCTTCACGCCTGCCAAGGGCAAGAGTGCAAATGTGAATGTGCTCTTTAAGAGATATAATGCATCTCTTCTGAAAATTGGGACGAGGGGAACAGTAAATTTAATTCAGAGCAATTTGGCAGTTGTGCAGAGCTGGCCATGTGAAAAATAACCATATGCAAGGTAAACATCATCTCTTGTGAAAGTACAAAATACTCAGAGATAGAAAATGTCTGAAGTGCTGGAGGAGTGGGGAGACTTTTGCTGTTCCTTACTTTTCTGTAAACCTGCACTTTTGTTTAAAAACAAAACATGCAAAGCAATTTACGGCAGTTGCCAAATATCCCCAAGTACGATGCAGTGTAACTTGAGGTGACAGCTGTCTTCAGGTTCTTGGGGCAGGAGGTTAAGTGACTTGGGCCTCACAAACTGATCAAAGGAGAGAAATTAAGGAGCAGTTGAAGAAGGAATTTGTACATGAAGTCCTCATTTCATCTTTCAGTTATGTGTAATAGGAAGAGGTAATTGGAATTACAAATGGTCAAGCTTGAAGAAATTGGTGAAATGGAGAGCTAGTGGACAGATTTAAATTAAAGTAGCTCTTATTTGTTTGGAGTGGTTTGGAAGGTGCTGTTGTGAACATCCGGGAAGATGGAGAGGGTAACAACAGTAAGAATTGTTAGATCATTGACTGCTTAGAAGAAGTTGGATTCAGATGAGGAAGAAATGTAAATGATTGTAGTGCTTGCCTTACAGTTGTCAGTTTTTCTAATATGGAGGACTAAAAGATTTTTTGGCAGAACAATGAGCTTCCATTTGACATGGTATTAAAGCATCCAGAATAAGCATGACTGACACTTTTTGGTAGATAACAGTACTGAAAAAGTGTTGTTTTTGCATTGTGTTTAAATACTGTAGCTGAAACTGTATGAACAGGTGAGTCGTATCTTCTGTTTCTGTCTCCCCCCTTCTTTGGGTGCTACAACTTAGAAAAGAAGGGTCCAAAGCTTTAGAAGTGAGAGAAGAATTGAAGCTCTATTTGAAGGGAGGTGGGAGAAGAATAAGCACAACTCCATAAAGAGGAAGCTAAATGCTTAGGGTTGTGTTTTCTTAAATTTGAGTCCTGCTTTCCTCCAGAATGACTAGGCTTTTCTTCCAGGTATTGTCAGAAAACAAGGGCAGAATTAATTCTTACTTGAAACTTACCTACAAATTAGGACTTTATTCCTTGTAACAGATAAATTATGTGAGGATAGCATAGAGAGGGTACCTGATTGTGTGGTCTTTCGTATTCACTTTTTTACATGGGGAAAGAAGAGAGCTTGTGGAACAGTGCTGCTCTATTTCAGTAACATTTTACAGGTGTTGATAAAAACTCTTGGCTCTGTGACAGTATGTGGGTGTTATGTGCTTGCAGGTAAAGTTGCTTAATGTTAGTGTTTAATAGTACTTTTGAAAATGAAGTAATTGTATGCATAGTATAATGCACAATATCCTTAAATAGTGGTTGGTTTCTGCATCACACTATTTTCTTGTTGCAGTTAAAGGAGATACAGAAACGTTTCGATGCTCGAGGTTCAAAGCAATTTTGCCAGATAAAAAACATGTCTTTCTAAAGGTGTGTTTTTCTTTTTGACCCTTGTGTTAGTGCCGAGTTCTATTTGCAGTGAGTTTGACTTAAATGCTAATTGCAGTAGCTATCTTGCTGTAACGCTTCTTTGTTACCATATTAGTACTTTGAGATGCCAAAAGCTCTTGAAGTGTATGGAAACTTCAGTTAGGTTAGTCACTTGAATGCTGGCACCCTGGGTCACAAGGCAATGTGTTACAGAATCATGGAGGAGTTTGGGTTGGAAGGGACCTTTAAAGAACATCTGGTTCCAACCCCACTGCTGTGGGCAGGGTCACCTCCCACTAGCCCAGGTTGCTCAGGTTGTTATCCCTGTGCTCAAAATTTGGAGTCAAAGATTTAGGATACTATTGAAGTGCCACTGCTGTTCTGCTTTTATCCACGTTAGTGTTGAATGTCATTAAAACGAGCATATGCTACATTAATACAACTACTTGTGAAGTTGGACTGTTGTCATCATCTCGTTGAACAGTTGTACTGAGAAGTTGCTTGACCCTTCCCCAGAAGAAAGATAATTGAGAAGGGCTTAGTGTGCCCCTTGAGCCATAGTTGTTGCTTGGGAACAAGATCATCTGGACTCAGTCATGTCTGAGACACTGGGTGGTCAGACACCTGGCTGCGGGAGGAAGGACTGTTTTAACAGCAGTATACAGCTTGAGAGTATTCTCTTCTTGGAGCCTTTTCTTGTTTGTGAACAAAAACCAGTTGTCCTAATCTCATGATGATATGTGAGCAACAGGCAGTTGCTTCTGGTAAAGTCAGCATGATCTGATCACTCCTTTTCAGGATCTGAAAGGCTGCTGGGAAAGAAGGGGTGTCAGTGGGGAAGGTTCTGTAAATGGCTTCTACTGGTGGCAGAAACAATTACTTTTGGGATGGAGTTTCATTTCCTTACACCCCCCCCAGCTTAGTTTTAGATGATAGTACCTGACTTGATTAAAAAAAAGGAAGTGAATCAGCAGGATGATTACAGCATTGGCAATATGTATTTTATGCTTGTGTCTGTACTTTCATAGACTGAAAGGGCCAGAGCCCCAGTCTGGCATCTTAGGCAAAATGTGGAATCATCTGCGTAGCTAATGGGGTGCAGCGTGGCTGTGTGATAATTGTGCTGCTGTGCCTTGAGTACACTTGACTTCACTCATGGGTACTAATGAGATTGTGTTTTTATGTGACTTTGGTGTAATATCAGTGTCTTGCATTCATTCATCAGTTTACCTCATTGACTTTATGAAATAAGGAAATGCAGATGCCCTTGAGCAAGTCATTTTAACAAACACATGAGAAATCTGTAATAGTGTTCAGAGCAGAAGCTGCCTTGGGCTGTAGATTTCATCTTACTATGGATGAATTTATTCATAACTAGTTGTAAAGCTGTGCTGGAGACTCTTGAGCCGGCTCTGAGGAGCTGTCTGCACTTGTCTGCAGCATGTTTCTGCTTTGAAGAGTGGCTCTGCATGGCCCAAACCCCTCCTGTTCAGTGCGAACAGTGCCTAGCCCCATGGGATCTCCTGTATGTCAGTGTCTGTTAATAAACTTGAACAAAATCATGCTGGAGAGTAGGCTAAGTTTGCTGGCGCTGACAACTGTGGATTAGTCTTCAAGCTTGTGCCCTAACCTTATTTTATATATAATAGCTTTAGCTCACAGTGCCTATGTGGCACAGCGCAATGGTGTGCTGAATTTGTGGCTGCACCCGAATAGTGTTTAATAGCAGTAGCACTGTATCACATAAAGCTAACTAGTGTACCTCTTCACTGGGGCTTACCATTATGTAATAGCTGGCATGCTACAAATGAAAGTAATGCTGGAATAGATTACTTTGGATTTTAATTGCCTGCTAGACATCCCTAACTTAGTGAACTTAGTAAAGCAGTAGATGTG
>NW_010144454.1:0-212 GCF_000699245.1 Pterocles gutturalis
GCATGCAGCCTGGGCAACAAACAAGAGGATCTAGAAGCCACTGGGCTGCTGGAAAACTATGACCTGGTTGCCAGCGCTGAAAATTGGTGGGATGAATTCCACGACTGGAGTGTGGCTATTGATGGCTACAGGCTGACCAGAAGAGACAGGCAAGGGAGGAGGGGCAGTGGAATTGCCCTCTACATCAAGAAATGGATACTGAGGGTGAAGAG
>NW_010144455.1:0-1510 GCF_000699245.1 Pterocles gutturalis
TTCCTCTCTGGTTCTGCTGATGCACTTGCTTAATTACCTGTGAATGCTGTTAATGAAATGTTTACCCCCCCCTCCCTTGCCAGATCATTAGTTTAAAAAACCGGAAAAATCAGCAAAAAATCCCCACGACTGACCCAAAAGGACCCATCCAGCCAAACCGAGCACCTTGCTCAGCGCCGCACCCCTCTGCCCCACCCCAGGCTCGGCGCTTTGCTGCGTGTGGGGGGATGCTCGGTGCCTGGGGACCCTCCGCCGCTGCCCCCCTTTAATCCCTGTCCTTGCGGAGGTGGGAGGCGTGCGCGCAGATCTGTCTTTTGGGTTGGTTTGGGGCCGTTCTGGAAGGCTTTGCCCGGTAGCACGTGGTTAGCGTGGCTCTGCCGCGGAGATCCATCTCCATCCCGCCGAGCGCAGATCGGTCCCCGGGCACCTGACGGCGGAGATGGGAAATGACAAACCGAAAACGGAGCGTCATCAAATCCTGCAGCCTTTCATCTCCCGCCTGCCTCACCCGCCGCGGAATGAATCCTGAGAGCCGGAGCTGATGGCGTTTCAGATCTCCAGCGCTCGTCTCTGTCGAGGAACATTGTGAATTCCGATAAAGACACATCTCCCGCCGCTGCCCAGCTGCTGGGGCTGCAGGTGTGCTGCTGGGGCCGGTTGGACCCGCTCACTGGGATGGCCGGAGCCCCTCGCCGGGATGGCCAGAGCCCCTCACTGAGATGACCAGAGCGCGTCACTGGATGGCTGGAGCCCCTCATTGGGGTGTCCAGAGCCCCTCACCAGGACAGCTGGACCCCCTCACCAGGATGGCCGGAGCCACTCATTGGGATGGCTGGAGCCCCTCACCAGGATGTCCAGAGCCTCTCGTCAGGATGTCCAGAGCCCCTCACCGGGATGGCTGGAGCCCCTTGCTGGGATGGCAGGAGCCCCTTGCTGGGATGGCCGGAGCCCCTCACCGGGGTGTCTGAAGCCCCTCACTGGGTGGCCAGAGCCCCTCGCTGGGTGGCCGGAGCCCCTCACCAGGATGTCCAGAGCCTCTCATCAGGATGTCCAGAGCCCCTCGCTGGGATGGCCGCAGCCTGTCTGGGCTGGTTTCTGCCGTGTCTAAGCCCAAAGCCTTGAGGCAGGAGCTCATTTCACAGCTGTCCACATCTGGGGCTCGAAACACGGGGTGCTCCCGTCTTCGGGGTGAGCGAGGCATCTCCAGGCACGGGGAAGCCCTTCCCCATGGCTGCAGCCGGTGCCCATCACCCTGGCATCCCGCACCGCTCGGCCCGTCCTACCCTGTGGTGGGGTTGGTGGGCTGTCCGTCTGTCTCGGGGACACATCTGGCCCTGCCCAAGCAGGGTTCCGGGGTGTGGGATCTGCCCGAAGGATCCCCTCCAGTCCCCCCGGTTCATCTAAATCGAGAGCTGGATTAACACCACTCGTGAAGGGGGGAGCCAGACCCACGGACCCCGATTCAAAGAGGAAAAACCGGCCAAACCCCTCCTGCTGCTGGGGGTTGGGG
>NW_010144456.1:0-1989 GCF_000699245.1 Pterocles gutturalis
CAGCCCCAGCCCCATTTATAACCCTCTTCCTCCTCCTCGTTTGGGGCCAGACCTTCTTCTTGAACTGTCTGGCTTTTCCAGGGGAGACGGCTTTCCCGCAGTTTGCGGCATTAAATAATTAAATGGAGGGAATAATCGTCGCTGAAACCCCCTTGGGTTCGCACTTCCTCGGGCCCTGTGATTGCTGATATTTTTTTGGGTGAAATATGACCTTTTTTATGATCAAAGGGGATCAGAGTTCCAAAGGAAAGTAAAAAAAAAAAAAGAAAAAAAAGAAAAAAAAAGAGTTAAAAAAAAAAGAGGGCAAGCATTTTCTTTTTTCCCAATCCTAGTGGTCTGGTAAAGTTTCTTTAGACATGCAAAGATTTACACACCTTTCTGCAGGGTGCCTTAAATTACCCTCCGACTCTTTACACATTTCCATGAGCAGAGCAAGAACAGTAAGTCATTGAGAAATTAACTGGCCTTTCAGTAATATCCCCTGTCGGCCTTTCAGAAGGAGAATGTCTAATGACTTTTTTGAAGTAGAGGTCAGGGTTTGCTTTTTTTAAATAAAACAATCTGTATTAATGCAATTTCCTTTTTAGCTGTAGGATTTGCCTCTTTTTTTTTTTTTTTTCAGCATCATTTTTTTTAACTCCACCAGCCACACAAGGCATCTGAAGGGAGACACAGTTGTGTGAAATCCACCCGCTTGGTGTTTCCTAATGCTTGTGCAAACTTTTTTCTTCTTTGGAGGGAAAAAAAAGTGTTTTAAGTGATTAAAACTGGACCTTGGAGCTGGCAAGGTGACTCTAGGCTGTGCTTAGGGGCAAAGCACGGGTGGTGTGGAGACGAAGACAAGCAGGTTTGACACCGGGCACCTGGGTTTTGCTGAGCTGGGTCTCTGCTCAGTCTGGCTTTGCTGAGCCGGAGCTGTTGGGCGGATGAACCAGAGAGGCACCGAACCGGCGGGTCTGTGCCAGGATCTTTGGGGTGAGGATATGTCCAGCCACTGCCAGGTTTGCAGTTTGCAGCCCTTGGGATGAATGTGTTTCTGTTTCCCAGTCCTTCATCTTCCTCTCTTAAAAAAAAAAATCCCAAAGACAATTTTTTGGTAATCTCACTTTGTGTCCTCCTGGGGGTTTCCTGGTATTTCTCTCCCACTGTGACAATATCTCACACTCCCGCAGCAGTCACCAAGGCACGGATCTGGACGTACTCTGCCAGCCCCATTCCTCCTCCTCACCCCGGAACCACAGCGGTGCAGCATCCTTGGAGCACTGCTTGGGGTGATGCTGCTCCCTTGGTACCCAAGAGTTCATTCTCTGTCATATTTCCAAAATCTTGCCCTTTGAGTATTATTGTGCAGAGAAACTGGGCTGGTTTGCCCAAATCTCCTGTGGGTGGAAGGTTTTTTCTTGCTATGGAGCTGCACCTCTGCTGCACCATAAGGAGGATGTTCAGAGCAGGGAGATAGTAAGGAGCAGAGTAAGGGAGATGGTGGGGGCTTGATGGTGCCTGGCCAGGACCCAGCGACCGGCTGTCGGGGTGAGTGACTGGGAGTCAGTCTGTTACCCGGTGCTGGGGGCACAGGGCTGCCTGCCCCATGGCTTCCATCAGAGCTGTGCCCAGCCCTGCGTCCTGCCCGGGGAGGGGGACCAGAACATCCCAGTCCTGGCCAGGGTGGGGACCAGAGCATCCCAGTCCCAGCCAGGGTGGGGACCAGAACATCCCAGTCCTGCCCAGGGCATAGGACCAGAGCATCCCAGTCCCGGCCAGGGTGGGGACCAGAACATCCCGGTCCTGCCCGGGGCATAGGACCAGAGCATCCCTGTCCTGCCCAGGATGGGGACCAGGGCACCCCCAACCTGGCCCTGGCACTGGGGGCATTGGGCCGGGCAGGGGTCAGGGCAGCGCTGCTGCAGGGGTGACAGCCGGGGGCTCTTGCTGGAGGGGCCCCCCCATGCCCAGCACTGTCACTCCCAGCAGCAATGGTATTTCTCTCTC
>NW_010144457.1:0-1610 GCF_000699245.1 Pterocles gutturalis
TAGCACTTTCCTTCCCCATCAACAGCAGCGAGAGACACGCTGGGCTGACACGGAACTGTGCACAACAAAAGCCAGTGTCCGAACAAATCTTCTCAGGCGCTGGGTCCCCCGGGTGACCCGGGGTTAGCCCAGACTTTTGCTCCCGCCCGGCCCTCCGAAAAAAGCAGGAATGTCCCTCCGCGCTGCGCCATGGCTGGTTCCCACGCTTCCAACCTGCTTTGCTATTTATCAGCAACCGGCCTCTAATCCCCTTTGTGAAGGTCTGATTCAAGCTCAGCACAATGTGGCAAATAGGGAGGGGGCGGGTGGGAGATGAGGGAGGGGAAAACAGTCCCAAAGAATGAAAATCAAACCCTTTACCTTTCCCCCGTCCCTGCCGATGATTCCCTGGGCACCTCTCTGGGCAGTGCCAGGCTGCAGCGAGGAGCCTGGGCTCAGCCCGCTGGAAGGGGCTCACAGTGGGATGTGATGGTGTTTATGGAACAAGCATGCATGCACACAAAAATAAAGCTCTTGTGTCCCCTTGCAGAGTAATTCGGCTTTCACACTCACTGCTCTTTCACAACCCTCCTCCTGCCGCGGCTTCACCCATCACCCTCAGGGATGCGCCCGTGCTCCCCACGTTTTCCCAGCAGGGATGGAGCTGGGAGGCGAAATCTCACTGGAGGGTGTCTATGGGGGAACAGGGAAGATGAATTCCCACCTGTTCCAGCCACCCCACCCCAGCCTCCCCCCACTACTGCAACCCTCTCTCTTCGCAAACTTCCTTGGGGGGAAACAACCCAACGGCATTTCCCCAGCCCCACGGTGGGCAGAGCTGGGTGCTGGGTCCATCCTCCCCGGGGCTGAGCCCCTGCGCCGACTCCTGTTTGCTGTAGGGGAGGACTCACAAGCCCTCTCCCCAGATAACTTTGGAACAAAACAGTTTCCAAAGGCTGCGCTACTTACAAATGAGGGGTTTCAAGCTTTTGTCCCAAATCCAATGCTGTTTTCTTTGCAAATGGCGAGGGAAAAAAGTAAAAGAAGAAGAGACGACCTCGAATGCTAATCTTGTTAGGTTAAACTGTTCGCTAAACAGATGGAGGGGCAAGGCAAAGGGATTTGTCTTTTTGAGGAAAGGGTTAGGTTTGTAGGGCACAGAGGTCATTCCGGGCAAACTGGCAGCTTTGCTCTTTGTGTCACAAGAGCAGGGAGAAAGTAAAGTGGCAAAAATGCTCCTGGCTGAGCTGCTGAGGTGGGGTTTGTTCCTCCATTATTCACAGAATCATAGAATCATTAAGGTTGGAAAAGACCTCAAGGATCATCAAGCCCAACCGTCAACCCACACCAGCTAACTCACTAACCCATGTCCCTAAGCACCACGTCTACACCACATTCGGTCTGGATGAAGCCCCTGAACCCTGCTCCAGGCACTGGGGTTACCCAGAGCCAGCACATGGCCAAGGTGCTCCAAAAGGGACCCGCTGAGAAGGAGCCCATCGCCCCCCGATGCCACAGCACCTTGGTGTCCTCCAAGGATGATCCTCCCAAAAGCCACCCTACAGTTCCTCCGGCCCTCAGCCCAGCTGGGGAGGACACTGGGGACAGCAGTCTCTGGCATGGCCACCGGC
>NW_010144457.1:1623-4369 GCF_000699245.1 Pterocles gutturalis
CGAACGCACAGCATCCGCTGGGACCTGCTCCCAGGCTGGCTTCACACACGGGCTCTTGGGCTGCCAGAAGTTTTGTGCCCTCAGCTGTGAAGGGGAGCAGTGTCCCCACACCCCTCCGGGGACAGGAACCCTTCCAGCTGGAGGATCTGTGCTACAGGGGAATGCGGAGGCAGCCCCAGCACGGCCCCTCTCCTGCTCCCGTGGGCTCGGCCATGGCACCAGAGAGGGCAGCCGGGGTTAGTGTTGTCACTTCTAGTTGGGGTCGGGGTCAGGAGCTGAGAAAATGTCACTGCAGCACCCAGGACTGTCGGCTTGGATTAACCCAAACCATCTCCCCACTGACACTGTCCCCCAAGAGTCCCGGGGAGCTGCCCTGCTGCGTGGTGCCTGAAGTGGCACAGCCCTGCATCCCTTCCTGACACTTGGCTCTTGCACCCCCCATGCCAACATCCCCCGGTCCCAGGCCAGGCTGGGGGCTGCCCCACACCTGGCAGGGGACAGCACCCAGGCTGTGGCCACCCTGCGCCCAGTATCACCCATGGGTGTCGGAAGAGAGGGGGCTCACCCTGAGGAGGGCACTGCCACCTAAATGGGGGATATCAGGATACGGAGGGACAGGGTAAGGTGCCTGGGACCCCACCGAGAGCTGGCTTTGCTCTAAATCCCTCCAGGCTTTCCTCAGCTCTACCAGGGCCACCATGGTTCTCCTCCAAGCTCCCCCAATCCAGCTAAGACCCTTCTCTAGGCTTTCTGCAGCCCAGCCTCATCCTTCTGCCCCTGAATTCAGGGAGTCAAGAGATGCCGCCCTCGGTGCTCCCACCAGCCTGGGCGCTGGTGCCTGCCTTGGTGCTAATGCCAGTCCAGCGACTTACCACCAGACTGGGTGCTAACTCCAGTTCAGGTGTTTAAGGCCAGTCCAGCTGCTTAATGTCAGCCTGGGTGCCAATACCAGCCTGGGTGCTCACACCAGTACGGGTTCTAACACCAGTACAGATTCTAACAGCAGTATAGCTTCTAACACCAGCCTGGGTGTCAATACCAGTATGGGTGCTAACACCAGTATGGGTTCTAACACCAGCCTGGGTGCTAACACCAGTATGGGTTCTAATACCAGTCTGGGTTCTAACACCAGTATGGGTGCCAATACCAGTATGGGTGCTAACACCAGTATGGGTTCTATACACCAGTATGGGTGCTAACACCAGTCTGGGTTCTAACACCTGCCCGGGTGCTGAAGGACAGTGCAGGATGCTGCGGCTGCGCTGGGTGCTCCTGCCCTGCCCACATTGCTGTGAACCGCCCGGTTCAGTTCCAGTACTCTGGGGAAGGCACAGGTGGGACCCAGCCTATGCCACCGTCACATCCACAGGTGAGCCCCCTTCCCCAGGTACCTGCTGACGCCTGCTTGGGGACAGAGGCTGGCCAGGTGAATCCAGCTCATTCCCTGCATCTCTGCACACCTTCCTCGAGCTTTCTGCGGGACAGAGAGGAAAGCCAGGCTCCCTGCGGGGAGCTCCAACCTGCTGAAGGCTCTGTCTGAGACAGATCCTGGTGACCCCATCCTGCTGTCCCTGTGCCCCTGGCCAGGCAGAGCTGGCAGGGAGCTCCGGTTTGGGCAGCGTGCCGTGCTGCCAGGCGGCCGTCTCACCCGGCTTCCTGCCCTTCCTGCAGGTGCACGCACGTCCTCAGCCTGCCTTCACCCCGGCACATCGCTGGGCTGCTCTGCAGGGCACCTGGGGCAAAGCAGCAACAGAAATGAAAACACAGAAACTATGAAGAATTGGTCAAAAAAAGCAACAATCCCAACCGGATCTAACAGACCGGCAGCCAGAAACAAGGAACTGCCCAAGGGGTAAAACCCTCAGGGGTCCACCACAAACAGGATCCGCTCCTGAACGGCAGCAGAGGATGCGGGAAGGAAAGGGAGGAGGTCCTGAGCGTGGTCAAGGAGAGGCCAGCCGGGAGAAGTGGGATGGCCACCACGGCTGAAGCCGGCCGGAACACGAGGAGATCCCCTTCGGGCAGCGTGCCCAGCCCCACCTCAGTGATCTCAGAGGCAGAGGGCAAAGCCAGACAGCCCTGAGCACCCAAAAGTGCTCCAGTTTTTAGGCCTGGACCCCGGAGGACTCTTTGCACCAGTGCCATGTCACAGGACAGCCATGTGCTGGAGGTGCTGGGTTTGGCACGGAACTCCTCGTGTGTTGTTTTAAATTAACGGCGAAGGAGAGGGTGCTGGTGGGGCTTCCTGGTGGGATGTGTACCCCGAGTGCCACCAGCCTGGCCGAGCATCATCCAAAGCCCAACAAAACCCCAAAGGAAGCCTGGGACAGCCGGACCCCAGCTCAGGCTGGCTGTTCCCAGCTGATGGCAGAGCCAGCAGTGAGGCACCCTCAGCCCGGCCCTGCAGAGTTCCCGTCCCTGCCCAGCCCAACGCCCTCCCCTGAGCCAGGGCTCGTCTCTGCCACTGCTCAGCCCACGGGGGAACACGGGTCCCCTCCACGCTCATCCAGCCCCGGCCCCCACCTGCCTGGGTTTGCTGGCAGCAGACCGCAGGGAACCGTGCGTCACAGCAGGCTAGGAGGAAACCTCACACCAACATAAAATCATGCCAAGAGCACTGTCCGGGCTGGGATGAGCTCTCCTGGCTGCTCCCACCTCCCTCTTCCCCAGCCCCCTGCAGATGCAGCACCCGCTTCCTCCCTCTGGCTACATCTGTGAAGTCAGCACATCTTCCCCGAAACGCTGC
>NW_010144457.1:4474-5081 GCF_000699245.1 Pterocles gutturalis
TGTTGTGATGTGAACATGTTCTCTGCAGGTGCTTTCGCTCCGCCTGCGCCGGCTCGTGCAGGCGGTGGGATGCAGCGTGGTCCAGGCTGGGAATTTGCTGTCGTGTGTGTCCCCCCAGCATTCAAAACAAACAGGGGATGTGAAAACACAGCGTCCAGAAAAATGTGTGAAGAAGGAAACAAAAAGACGAAGTGGCTGGAGTGCCCAGAGTCTCGGCTGGGGGCCCGTGGGGCTGCGCCAGTAAATAAATGACAGTCCTGGCATCTGGGTGTCTGTCACCTCACTGAGCCTGGGCTCTGGGCTGCGGGCAGCACTGCAGAGATGTGCCGGCGAGCAGGATCACACCCAAGCCAGCAACGGGACAAAAGAAAAAAGGGGAAGCGAGCCTGCTGTGTGGCAGGAGCTCAGAAGCCTCGCAGCACCCAAGGCGGCTCTATCAGCCCAGGCTGTGCCAATGGGTACCCAGCACCGGCACCCGGAGCGAGGCGCAGGGCTCTCCGTCCTGGCAGGGGTGGGACCATGGTCAGGAACATGTGTGAATTCACACCACGGCTGCGGCACTGAAACCCCACCACGAGCAAAAGCCACACGGTCAAACACCGTGGCT
>NW_010144457.1:5131-8722 GCF_000699245.1 Pterocles gutturalis
AGCTGGGGAGGTAGCCTGCATCCATGCCGTGGGCAGAAATAGCCCATTTCCCCCTTCTCTCCCCAGACTGCACGCATGAAAGCAGCCTGGCAGAGGGCGAGGGGAGCCCAAGGGCACCGGCTCAGCTCTCTGCCTCCTTTCGCCAATTCCCCGCGGCACTGTGCACGGCAGCAGCCCCAGGGATAGGACTCAAGCCACCCCAAGTCCAGTGTTCAGACTCGTTCTGCCCGCAGAACCCCTTGTCCGTGGTGAGAAAGAGACACCAGTGGAGGACACCTCCTCAGCAGCCCCTGGGGACACCAGGGACCACGACCCACACTGCCACCGCAGCTCAGCAGCCCAGGACGAAGCATCCGGCATTCCACTGAACCTCCCCGAGCTGCGGACCCTACAGGGGGCTGGCTCCCCAAAAGCAGGTCTCATGGTGGGAGCACGACGCCTGGCAGAGCTGCCGAGGGTGCCGGCAGCTGTCAGCCCCACAGGGGCTCCGGGGGTTCTTTGGGGGGACGGCCCGCAGCCCCTCTGCACGTCGCTCACGCCCACGCCCAGCACACGCACTTCCCACTCTCCAGTGTCTTCAGACCCTCTGTTCCCATCCCATTGATTTTATGCGTGTTTTTGCAGCCACAGACACTCTGCACAATCACCAGGAAAGGGGGGATCTGTGCCCTGGGTGGGGCAGAGGCAGCTGCAGCCTCCAAAGCTGCCAACAGGCATTTGGGAAGGGGCTGGAGGTGGGCCTGCCATGGAGTGAGAGCCGGACCAGAGGCACCGCAGGCACAGGATTTGTGCTCAGCCCATTTCTGGGCCCTGCTCCCAGTCTCTTTTTTGCTCCATGCGAGCTCAGAGGCCTTGGAGATGATGGGCTTGGGAGCAAACCAGGCGTGGTTTCCTCCGCAGTAAATGTCCATCCCTCCATTATCTTTAACAAACTGACTTCTTCCCTGAACTGGAAAAAGAGAATACTGTGTCTTTTAAAATTTATGATTTTTTTGTTCTCTGAACATTTTCCCAGAGGAGAAAGGAGAAGTGAGGAACCTCCCCTGCCAGACAGCACCATAAATGTCTCCTGCTGCTCTGCAAAGCCAGAAAGAAAAATACCACCACCCGAGCTGCTGGGGACATCACGTGTGCTGTGGCCAAAGCTGCTGTCCTGGGGAGCTGTGGTGCCCAGCTCTGAAAGCCGGGGCTGGGGTCTCCTGAGGACAGGAGTCCAGGAACGGTGTTGGGTGAGAATCCTCTGGCTCAGCAGTCTTAAATGTGATTCATCTCTCAGCATCCATGTGCTGCGTAAGTGGTACCCAAGCGACGTTTGCACCCGACAAGCCTGGCCCAGCCCTGCTGACCCATACCCCCCCAGCACTCCTGACCCATGGGAGCGGTGGCCATGGTGGGAGACCCACCAGTGCCCCGTGCCTCTGGGGCTGCCATGCCGTGCTGGTGGTGCCGCAGCTCCCAGAGCATCCTTTTCCATCAAGCGCCAGGGCTCAGCAAGGGTGGTGCTTCCCAAGGGACAGGGGCTAAGGGGGGTCCCTGGGGTGGTCTCACCTTTGGGACCACCCTGCCGCCCCGCAGAGGGCGAGTGGGCAGAGATAGGTGTCTGCCAGGCTCCCCCAGGGCTGGCTTGTCAGTTCCTCATTATTACCCCAGTTGAAGCCTCTCTCTGACCATCCAACGCACAGCCGCAGCCTCTTGCTCATCCTGCACCCCCCCACTGAGCCCGGCTGCCTGGTCACCCCCTTTCAGGGCTGGGTGGTGATCGGGTTCCTCCCCCAGGGCTTTCCTTCCCCAGCGTAACATAGACGGGAGACAACAAGGATTTTGTGAAACATCAGGGGATCTTTAAAGAGGGCTGGAAAAAGCTTTCCATGGATTAAGGCAGGGTGACCATCTAATTGCAAACAGGGAAGAAGAGAGGCACAGCCGCCCAGTCTGAACCAGCAGAGGTGGTGGAGGTAAAAGAAGGTGGTGGGAAGTTCTCACGTGCTGTGAGCAACGTCCTCATCTGTCATGGAAGGGGAAGCTTGCTGGGTGGGAAAAATGTTTGACTGTCAGGAGACAAATATTGTAAAGAACCTCCTGAAATCAGAAATCACGTTGGTGACAACTGTAAACATTTCAGTAGGGTCAACAAATAAAACACCCAAGCTGGCAGCTCGTTCTGCACAACCCAAACCTCAACCTGCAAAATCTTCCAGTTACCCTGAACAGGAAGAAAATCTCTGTGTTGCTGTGCTCCCCACAGCCCCAAGCTCACTTTTCAGCTCTGGTGCTGTTAACCTCCTCCACCGACCCGTTAATGGAGATAAAATGGTCCTGGGTGACAACCACAGCCTGGGGCATCCCCTGCCCCAATGAATCAACTCGAACAGCTCCTGCAATTGCCCAAGAAAGGGCTTTTCTCCATGTTTTGTGGCTTACAGCAGCCCATAACCTTCCAGAAATATTTCTTTCAGCTCCATCAGTTCCTCATTGACTTTTCCACTTTATCTTAGTGTGGATACCCCACGGACATTCGTGCACCAGCATGAGGTGGTTTGTATTGAGGAAGTCTGACAGAGCCTGCCAGCACTGAGACAAAGCTGTCACTCCCTACACAGGACCAGACCTTCCTCCCAGAAGCAAAAAGACCATTTTGATAAATGTAGACATCTCCCCCAGCCCACCACTGCGAAGCCTTTCCCCAGGGTGGAGAACCAGACTCTTGGAGACCCTCGGATGAGACATGTTGGGGACATTTTAAATAGCCATTTTCACTGAATTCCATAGCCTGGCTCCCTGTGAAGATAATTTTAATCAGACAGAGCTTCCGCAGCCTCTGCAAAGTGGCCGAACACACCAGTGCTGTGGAGGTGAGAGCTCGTGGACGCGATGCAGAAGTGGCCGAGGCAGCACCCTGCGTGGGAGCGGCGCACTGGGATTTCACCCAGCCTACGAAATATTCCCTTCTCCTTCGTGACAGACCCAACTTCTTATTTCTGACCGTGGAAAAGGGCACTTAAGGGGCTTTCTGGCTGTGGCGGGGCAGTGACAAAGCACGGAGCTGAACAGCCCTGCAACACTCCCGGGTTTTTCCAGCCGGGTCACTCGTGTTCGTGTAAGGTGCTGAGTCCCGCAGTCCTGTTGTGTTTTGCTCCCTCCTACAGGGACAGCGAGGTGTCCCCCCCAAGGGAGAGCTGTGGACACCCGTGGGGTGGGGGGGGTCCACCTGACGCCCAAATGTCACCCTCACTGTATTGACCAGACCCAAGAGCAATGCCGAGGACTTTGCTGGATCCCTCCCCGCCACGGCAGTGATGGGGATGGATGCAGGGCAGGCTGCACTCCGCGTGTCCTCCTCAGTGCAAGCAAAACCTGATACAATAAACACGATTGTCAAAGGCAGAAGAGGAAAAAAAAAAAAGGAAAGAACATATCTTAATGCCATATAAAACATGGAGCAAAAAATGCTTGCACTGAACTGAAAAAAACAGTCCCAGGGGAGGCAGAGGTGCCCATTTAATGTCTTGTCATGGAGCACGACGCACCTGGCAGTGAGCATGGGTAACGGGAAGGGCTGCAGCCTCCAGGGTCCTCCCCCTGCCCCGCAAA
>NW_010144457.1:8971-10318 GCF_000699245.1 Pterocles gutturalis
AGGCGGGGGGGTCCCTTGGGCTGCTGGGGGGTGGTAGGAAGATTTGGCAGTGTCCCTCCCCGCAGGGACGTGTTTGGGGTGCAGGGGGAGGACCATGGAGGGCTGCAGCTTGTCCTGTTATCCATCCTCACCGCCAGGTGTGTCGTGCTCTGTGACGACATGGCAAAGAGCATGGGGATGTCCCTGGGGATGGGTCTGGACTGCCCCATGTGAATGCAAATATTGGCATGGCAACTATGGGAAAACTGTCTTTTTCTCCTGTAAAGCTGTTTATCTCCATCCAGGCATCTGGGGCATTTCTTCACAGCAACTTCTGATTTTGAAGTTTTTCACCTCGCTGTAAAGCTGTTGAAAACCAAGATGGGTTTCCTGGGATTTCTGGGGCACAGAGGGTAAACCATAATTCTTAGCCTTGAAACTTGGCTGAAAGACTAAAAACTGGATGAATGCCTATTTGGGGTGTTCCCTCTGCAGGTATCTCAGGAAAACCAACCAAAACCCATCCTGGAGGCAGGGTTAGGAGGGGCTGGGAAGTGGCCAGGGGGTTCTCACTCCCGTGCCAGCCCTGGCTCAGGCTGCCCAGCCCAGCTCAAAACCCTGCTTAGAACCCTGCTGAGCACCTACAGGGACATTTCTGGCCCCATCCCTGACGCCTGCAGCCGCAAGACTCCGTTGCAGCCCTTCAAACCCACCAGGTCCCCAAAAAACCTGTGGAGGAAAGTGGAGGAGCAGCCAGGGCTGGGGGACATCTCCCTGTGACCCAGCTGCCCCGTCCCTATCGGGGGGACCCCCAGGAGCCCCCATTGCACCACAACTCAACAACCCAGCCAGCCCACTGCTCGCTGTTGCTTTTTCCCCAGTGCAACGAAATCTTCCCGGAGCAGGGACCGAGGGGGGCTGGAAGCCCAAAGGTTTTCCCCAGCAATTGTGGGTGGTGGGGGGGTGATAACCCCACTCCCCTCCCCGGCCCCGCAGCAGGCAGGCTCCCTGCCTGCGATAAGGGCAGAAAACAGCTGAAAACAAACAAACAGTTCGAGTTAATGGGGCGGCAGTTATTTTTGGCCTAGAGGGAGTTCACACACTCTGTGTTGTTTCAGTAAATAACTGTAAATGGAGCTGGCGGTGCGGGGAGCGGGCTGGGAACCCGCTCGCTCCGGGTGGCGGGGAAGAGCCGGCTCTTGTCGCACTGGTGCTAACAGGAAACCAACTGCCTCACCTCCCTTCGCACCTCGCTGTCCTCACACTTTTATTGTCACCACATCCTTCGGCAGCCACATCAGAGGGAAGCCGAGGGGGCAGGGCGGGGGCCGTGGGAAGGCGGCTCTGGGGCCCGTCACCCCCGGTACA
>NW_010144457.1:10355-11833 GCF_000699245.1 Pterocles gutturalis
TGAGTTGCTGCCATGACACAGGCAATGCAAAAGCTGTGTTGGCATCGCGGGCTGTCGCCCCGGGGCCGGGCGAGGGGATGCAGGAGGTGCTCTGAACCCGACCACGACTGCACGCAGTGCCGATAGGGGCCCACTGCTCTCCTGCCTCTGCCACCCCCTCCGCAGCTGCACGCACGCCCAGCTGTGCCCAGCGAGTCCGTGACAGCGTCTGCATCAACAGGGCTCAGAACACGGCAGCTTTCTACAGAGATGCATGCTGCAGGAGAGCCAGGACTGCCTGATGCCCCGGCCTAGAGACTGGAGCCTTTGCACGTGCTGAGATGCAAAAATAAACTTTTTCTTTGCTTTTTTTTTTTTTTTTTTAAAGAGTGATTACACTCTAGGGTGTCTGGGATAAGGATGCCGGGTGCCTGCAGAGGATTTTAGTGGCATTGGCTGAATTGGCCTGACTCCATAAAACAGATGCAAGGCTTTCCACAGGCAGAAAGCACAATACATCGGGAAAACACATAAAATCAAGCAACACATCATCTCAGTAAAAAAAGGCTGGTTAGAAACAACTCCCTTGCACAGCTTGTCATCTCAGAGCAATAAAACTTGAAAATACAAGAGAGCCGGCAGCTGCAGCCGGAGCAGAAGCAGGGGACGGGGACACAGGGTGAGGTTCCAGCAGCGGCGTCAGGCTCCCATCTGAATTTCTGCCCCACTGTCAGGTTAAGTCAGGCTGCTGGTGACATCGGCTTGGGGAACTGCTCCCCAGCCCCATGGTGGCAGGGCGAGAGGGTGCGGGGTTACTGGGGGAGACAGCTCCAGGGCGGCCGCATCGCCAGGAGCTGCGGTGATGGCCCTGTGCCCAGACCCCGGGAGCCGGGCTCCCGGTGCCTGAGACCATGCTGCTCCTACTGACCGACCACCAGCCCGCAAGCTTCCCACTAGAAAAAAATAAAATACACCCTGAAGAGTGCTGGGAAATCACCAGAAACCCCCAACCTAAAATCAGGCAATAAAATCATTGCCATTTCAGTAGGGAGAGGGGAAAAATACGCCAGGTTTCCCCTGCTTAAAAAAACAGGACCATCACAAGTTAAAACTCTGGGAGAATCTGCTACGTATAGCATCCAGATGCCACAGCTCGGGATCTTTTCACCCAATGTCTGTTATATTTTGGATCAAGCTCGGTAGGTGAACGCAGATAACCGAAGGGCAGCAATGCCGCTGCACCAGGACACCGAAGGCACAGGGAAATCTCACGTCGAAAGCTGATCAAGAGCCCTGCAGCCCCTAGGGCTGGTGGTGAGGTGCTGTGGGGTTCATGTACCGCAGGGGAGCAGGTTCGACCTGAGGCTTTGCTCTGTGCTTCTGCTGAGCAGGACCTTGCCCAGGAGTGTGGCCTGGCCAGGAGACGACAGTGTCGTGTCTCGTGGCACTGTGAAGGAGAGGAACAGGTACAATCATAGAATCCCAGAATGGTTTGGGCT
>NW_010144458.1:0-4912 GCF_000699245.1 Pterocles gutturalis
GAGTTGGCTTTGAGTTCCCGCACGGAGAGCGCTCCCGCAAGCTCCTCCGCTGCTGCACCCCGCGGCCGTGAATGCAGCTCTTGTGTTAGCACCCGGGGTGGTGCCTTCTGCTTCAATGCATGTTGTGTTATGAGGAAGGGAAGGTGAAGCCAAGCGTCTTGATCCTCTTCTGTTTGGGCTGATTTCCTTCCCTTCCTCTTTATTTTTTTTCCCCCCCCCCTATACTGAATACTCTCCTTGTGAGATAAACGTGTCTGGGGGGGTGGGAGTGCTTTCCCGAGGGAAAGGCTGGATGGTTCGCACCGAGGGATGCTCCCAGCTCTTGCCCTGTTCTTTTTACTTCAGGAGAATGACTTCCTTCCAAGCCATAAGGAGTTGATAATCATCCTATCTCTCGCTCGTCTGGCAGAATGCCTCTTCAGAACTAATTATTAATCAGTAGCATGTCTTAAATCACGAACTTGGTTAGTGCCTTTTTATGGGTGTAGTTAGTATCCATTAAAACGTGGTGGCAAGCAATGGTGAACCATAAAAAATAGGTTGCCCAGATATGTGGGGCTCCAGTGGTGAAAATTAGTCATTTGGGACTTTATTTCATAAAGGTTTATATTGACTAGATCTTACGGTTGTTGTGTTTCGGATTTTCTTTTGAGAATTTCTTCTTTGAAATTCACTAAAAGTCTACTAAAATGTAAAATACAAAAGACTGGGGAAATAGCTCATTAGTTCTTTTGGTGTAATCGATCCTGTGCAAGCTTAGAAGACGATGTGGCTCTTGATCCTAAAAGTTTGTGGTTTAAATTCTCTTTCTTCAGTTGGTGGCTGCTTTCTGTCTGCTTCAGATAGCAGAGCTTTCTGATGGTAGTGTCCTTATTGTTACCGTCTTGGTACCCGGTTCAATGTGTTTTTGTGGTATGCAGTGGAATGGGTGGATGGGGGCTTAACACTATGAAGAGTTGTTGGAAAATGAAAGACAAGCTATGTTTTTTGAGTATGCTTTTGCTCTTCAGGAATCTTACTGAAATCTTACTCTAGGTTATATCCCAAACCTGTTTTAACATCCTAAAGACAAAACCCTTATTTGTGTTGGGATGCATGTTAAAGCCTGGAATGCTTAACTTGCTGCAGACATAATGCAGAATCTAGATTCTGGCACAATTTAGGATGAAATTTGTGTTGGTATGAGGGAATCATTAGACGTTCTGGTTTTTGTTTGGGTTGGTTTTGGGTTTTTTTTGTTTTTTTTTTTTTTTCCTCCTGTGATCCTTCTCACAATTAATCCTGAAGTGGCAGAAAGATTTTTCTTAAAATACAAAATTACAATGAAAAAAATATTGGACGGCTCATTAGAATGGACTGGATGACAGGGCACACTGTAGAATGAGGATGGGTGCAGAAGCAGGGAGGAGAATAAAAGTGGTATCAGGTGAACTATGGCCAGATCAAAATAGTTGATTTGCCTGCCTCTCCCCAGCACGATGTGGAGGGCCTTCCCTCTTCAGTGCCTGTTAGCTCCTGGTGATATTCTCATATTCATGTGATTTCAGTTTTGCCTCTGTACTACTTCCAATCATACCTTACTTTCCATGTCCAGTCTTGCTAGCCTGATGAACTTAGATATTCTGTTGTCGTCTTAAGCTCAGGTTCGCTAGAATGTAAGTCTTGCTTTGCTCTTATTTCACTCTTAGTGGTAACGGGAAACTTCACTGCCTGCTTTCTTCCAGACTTGTAGTTTTGTTCCTGTTGTTATTCAACATCTATGTGAGAAGTGATGGGAAGAATGGGAGTGACATTTCTTACAGAGGAGGATGGCAGGGTGAGATCTAGCCTAGCTGAAGCTAACTGGGGTGAGGGGAATCATGTGAGGACATCAGGATTTCATCCTGAGTAGGCTGTAGAGTGTATCAGAAATAGTCTTTGTAGTTGTCCTTTCTCAGCCACTCTCCATGCTGCTTCTGTTGGGTTCTGCTGAATCTTTAAAACATTACTAACATGTGTTCTCTTTTGGCAAATCCTGATCATCATCATCTCATAGTAAACATCCAAATTTATTCTCTTGCAGTACATCCAGAATGTTGTTCATGTGAAAACATGCATCCTCCCCCCTGCCATCACCACCTCTGTCTTGTTCCTCTGAGCCTCTTCCTCTAGGCTCTTCCATGGACTCCCTGAACTTGTTCTTGGGATTTTGCAGGATTTGACTCATTTCTCTGCTCTTGTCTCTTTTTTTTTAATGGCCTTCAGTCTTTATCTTAGAGCCTGTTCTCTCTTGCTCTGCTTGCAGTCCCCACTGACACTCATGTGACTCTACAGAGCCACATCGAGCTTTGCTACTACTTAGTTGATTTTTTTTTTTAACATCCCCATTTAAAACACACTAGATAAAGTCCTTTAATACATTGCACCAACTGTAGAATTTTAAATGGTTGTTAGTAAAATGTAAGGATGCCAAGAAATGTTCAAGTTGAACTAACAATACCAATTTTGTTTCCAGAAGCAGCCTGAAAGGTGACAAGGACTGACTTATTCAGAGACCGATCTCTCTGCTGCCCTTGTTCCCCACCCAGGTTAGCTCGTGTGTTCATCTCAGACTAATGTTAGCTGTAAGTGCAATGGAAACTCTGTGTGGAATGGCTACAAAGCTAGGTCTGTAGTGTGAACTTAACTGCTTAAAAAGATGAGTAGGCTATCAGCACAGATTCTCAATTCACATATGGACTAGTATCTCTGTACCAACTGTTTAAGTGATTATTAGTGCACTGTATTGGGTCAAATACTGTCTAAAGTTTATATTCTGTAATAAAGATTTCACAATGCATTACAGCAGAAATAAACTGCAGTAAATGCTTATCAAAATGTTTACCACACTTTCACAAAACTCACAAGCTGAGTATTGTAAGATATGCTAAAAAGAAAGCCTTTTTCCCCAATCCTAACTGAGAAATGCCTAAAAAAGAAACTTGTTTAAAACCATCTTTTAGGAGTTTCTTATGTGAAGAATCCATTTGCTTTTGATTATTGCAAGCACCATATTACTTATCATAACTCTAAGAGGTAAAGAAAGTACTTGAACTCTGCTTGGAGTAGTGCTGTGTAGACCCTGATGGTAAAGGTGACTCACTCTGGGCAGTGTATAGGCTGGTTGCTGCCTGCCCATGCTCTTCTGGGTAAAACTGATTGCTCAAATTAAAATGTGGGCTGAGATGCTTCACATGGCAATTTATTTAGGCCTCCAAAGACACTCGACCACAACCATGTATTGACACAAGGAACTGCGTAATCTCTCCCCACTAAGTACAGTTACCTTGGAATAGAAATATAACACTGTGTAATGTCTGCAACAATAAGCATTTTTAATAGTGCTATAACTGTGCCAAATTTATCAGCATTGTAGAATCTTAAATAGTGTAACACCTTTATATATTTATAAAAGTGTCCTTGCCACTTGCTGCTGTGGCCTGAGGTCCTGGGACTCTTTCTAGGAGAAGGTTGAGATCCACAGTAATGACACCTTTGCTCACCCTGCGGTAGGAAGGAGTTTTGGAGACAGAAGTCATTTCCCTCTTCTCTAGTTCCTTACTTTTACTCTTTATTGCTCCATCGTGATTGTGAAACATCAGCTTAATGATAAAGGAGCTATTCATGCAAGGAAGAGCCCTCTTGACCCTCATGTTACTATTCACATGAGAGCAAAGGTTTGCAACACTGGGCCACATCTTATTTACTGGGAAATCTCTTTTACTGGCCCACCACAGTCATAAAAAAAAGTAAATGCTTCCCAGTGGTAAACGTCAAGGCTGGTGAAAAGAAAGGGAAGAATTTGAAGATGAGTGAAAACGCTTACTTTCAAAACAGCAGTAAAATGAAGAGAGAAACTACTGGCTCCATTTAGGAGAAGCAGGCAAACATGCTGAGTATGAGAACAAACAGTTAAGGACTTTATTTGAAAAGCATACAAGGCTCTAACAGGCCTGAGAGATAACTTTAGAAACTTAAATGTTTAGACTTAAAGCCCAGTGCTATGAACAAACATTTAGAAGACTTTTAAGGAGAGCTTCTGTTAGGATATACATGGCACACAGTAGGATTATGCTGAAGGAAATAACAGTTAAGTGGCTTAATAGTAGTTTCTCCCCTCTGTTTTTTAAAGCCAGAATGTCTTCTCCACTCAGGAATACCAACAGGTGCAGCTGCAGAATTTTTGTGTTTGAGGATGCTGAAGTTTGCTTCTAGTTTTGTTTGTTCTTGGAGTTTGTCAATTTTATTATGAAACTTTAAAAATATTCTAGGATTCTGAGAATTGTTTCCCACAATGCCTTACTTCCAAGCCGGTACCTCAAGGTTTAAATCTGTGTGCCATACTCTTGAGAGAGTTTGCAAACTATAGTTTTCTTAAAAACTTGAGCTAGATTTTAAATGCTTTCATTAGCTCAGCATTCAATAAAGAGATTATGGCTTTTGCTTATGCTTTGCAGAATGATTTATTTTCCAATGTAAAGTTAATAGAGGTGTATTTTACAAAATCTTCCCCTTCCCCTGTGTTCTCCCTGTGTTCTTCAGGAGGTGCATAAATGAGGTTCTAGACTACTGGGGTTTGTTTGATCGGTCTTTAATCTAAGGTATTGAAGGTGGGAGGAACAAAAGTGGAGACTGAATTCCTTAGTTGGAAGGCCAGATGAGCTGTCCCTTTCAAGACCAAGACTTTTGCATGGGCTGAACAAAGTAAGGTTGAGCAGTTATTGGACAAAGACAAGTGACTGCCAATGGAAAATCTTTAACTGCAAAGTTGACAACTATGTCTAATACCTGTTGTATAAAAAGTTGGCAGCGCAGATTAAGGCTTATGTCTGAGAAATAGGTAATGTTAGATTTTTCAAACATTTCTCTTTAGTTATGCCCCCTCTAAGTTCAG
>NW_010144458.1:4930-29684 GCF_000699245.1 Pterocles gutturalis
ACCACTGCCCGCAGTGCTCTGCTGCATCTCAGACTGTGAGTTGGGGGTATTGCCACTGCAGCATTAGGAGAGGAAAATTGAGGCTAGGCAATGCTAGGTTACTCCACAGCTTTTCTCTGTATGTTTCTACAGGCAAAATCATATGTAAGCAGGCATGCTTTTCTGTTGTGTGGTTTGGTGTGGTGGTGTTTTGTTTTTTTTTTTTTTTTTAAATTTTCCCTGTTTAACCATTACATTGTTTAAACTTTCTTGGAACATAGTTAAACAAAGGTAATAGTGCGTGCATTGCAACTCTCTCTGCTGATGGAGCAATAGCAATCGATCAGAACATATAATTTTCCTGCTGCGGGCTTTTGCTTTTTCCTGCAAATCCTTAATCCTTGAGTGCTTTTGGTATGTTGTCCTCCTGTTACTTTAGGACAGAATATTTGTATTACCTGACATATTACCTTTGCTACTGGGTATGTTTTCTTGCAAGCTCTGCTCTAGAGACCATGGCGTGCAAGATTTGCAGGTTATCAACAGCTTGTTGTCCTAAAAACCTTTGGATTATATTTTTTATATAGATATACTTTATACCAGAAGTATAAACCTTTGGTTTGTACTGTATAAATGGTTATTGCGAGATGCCTTCTGTAGACAGTGATGATATAGTGAAATGATGACTTTGTACAGATTTATTTTTTTAAAACGAATTCTTGTTTTTGCTGTTAATGCTAATTAAACAAAGTGAATTGTTTTGCATTCCTCTGAATACTGTTGACCTTCAGAGCAATCACATGTCGTGCTGGTACTGGGAGTAGATGTCAACATAGTAACGTACAGGCAGAAACAAGTTGGATTGCAAGTGGCAGTCAATGGTCTGATTAGCGGGGGAGCAAGTGAGAATGCTT
Organism: Pterocles gutturalis; assembly: GCF_000699245.1. Lineage (NCBI taxonomy): Eukaryota > Metazoa > Chordata > Aves > Pterocliformes > Pteroclidae > Pterocles > Pterocles gutturalis. The sequence goes on from NW_010144458.1 coordinate 5,824, forward strand.
TCGCGCTTTGGTTGTATAGACCTGCTGATCACAGTGCCTGCATTTGCAGAGATTTTGTTTTGTGCTGACTCTTCTATGATCCTATGGATTGAATGCCCATGAGCAAGTAGTTAAATTTTTTCATGGAGTATGTCTTTAGGTTTTCTTTAGTCCAAAATGAGTTCAGCTCATAAGCTCTGAGGCTGCTCTGTAGTATGAAAAAAAAAATAATGATAATGGGACAACTGGAAGAGCTGCACTCTTCATCTAAATTAAAATACCACTGTGGTCACACCTGAAGCTCTTCATGGTGCTACAGACATCCTCAGGACAGCCACACTTGGAGGCAGATTGAACCCCTAAAATACAGCATGCAACACGCACTCTGCGTTTTTGCTAGCTCTGTTTGTTGATGGGATGCCTTAGGCTTGAAGGCATAACTTTATTTCCAGTCTTCCTTCTGATTCAGGTTCCTCAACAACACCGATGATTCTTGTGTTACCAGATCTTTTCTTTAGAACACCAAGTTCTTTAGCAGGAAACTTGAGACTGGCAGTTTGTTTTCTCTGTCCACCTATCTTATTTGATCATGTCTTTATATTAGAGGTCTTAGATACTACTGTGTTAATTATGTACTTATAAACGTTTTAATTGCAGGCAGGAGAGATCCCTTCTAGGCATGCCTTGCCCTAGCAGCTCTATTTACAGTCAAATCATTAAGGAAGTTATGTTTTCTTTTTTCTGCATTGTGTTGTGTGAATTGCAGTGGATCAAAGGCACTGTTAGGTGGAAAGTAGCTTCTGAAATGTTTTAAACCTTGTAGACTGTTTTCTTAAGAGAAAGTGATGAAAAAGGAATAAAAAACTAATAATAGGTTATATATCATAGCCTCTGACTCTGAAATCAAGTTCCTTTTCTACACAATATGAGCATCTGCAGTGTTTCTTGTGATGGACCTTTTTTTAGTGCCTGTGAATTTTTCTTTTTAATCCCTTTTGTGGGATCAATTGCTACAGATCAGCCCATCTGTAGGACTATATTTCTGCCTTAATGAAAGGGTAGGTGCGGATTGTGATTGAGCAAACTGGCAAATACTAAATTGACTTTGTTCTGTGCCAGCATCTTACAAATATTGTGTAAGCAGGCTCCAACTGCTGAGAAACAAAACCCAGACCTGTTTGTCTCTTTGAGGGTGCAACAGGTGCAAAAAAACATCCCAGTTGGACCTATCACAGGTCTCTGAACTCTGATCCTTCTTAACGCAAAGATGCCAGTTAGTTAACACTAATTTGGACTAAAAGTAGGTCATAAGACTGTCAGGTAGTGGCAGCTAATGACCAATAGCTAATGGAACTAGAAAATAATTCTGCAAAGGGTTGAGAAGGTCCTGAGGTAGAAAGCATAGTCAGATATGACACAGTATTTTTGGTGGCTTGGCTAAAATTAATCAGTGATGATTTCTGTGTGTGACCTCCAAGTGATCATATTGTTGCTCCTCTTTTCTACTCCTAACCCACTCCAAGGGAGTAAAAAACCTTTAGAGGAAAGTTGCTCAAGAATCCTGTGTGATCCCTTGCTAGAGAAACAGCAGCTTTAAGAGTGTTTGTTCTGGCTTGTGAGGCTGAGGGGTGTCCTGTGGGCACCAGAGGAACAGGGGAGGTGTATAAAGAGGAGGAGTCTGACCAAACTGGCTGGTGGTACCCGCTTCTCCCACGGCTTCTCTTGCAGCAGTCTGGCTGAGACCCTCAACCTCCTACATGCTCAGCTGTTCCAGTTGCTGCTAACCAGCTTCCCAGACTGTAATGCAAATATCTGAAAATCAAGTTAAACAGTTGGACGATGATAACTTGCCAGTTCAGTTAGGATTTCAACCTTCAGGCCTGTGGAAGTGGTGTGTACATGACTGCAGAATGAGAAGGGCCAGTTCTGGAATCAATGCTTGCCTTGTTGTTGGCAGAAGAGTTTTTGAAGGACACTGGAGTTTATGGTTAGAAAATACCTCTTATTGATATCAGTGCACTCTGAAAGCTTTTGACCTGTGTCACTATCAATTTGCCCTTTTTAATAATACTTTTAATAATACTTGCTTGTTTCTGACTTTATTTTTTTTTTTTACACGGCTTTTGGGATGGAAGGCAGGAGAAGGGAGAGGAAGAATTAAAAACTTTGAAGTTGCTTCTGTTGTAGCAGCAAAACCAGTAGCTAACTTTATGTGATTTGTTACATTTATACCAGACTTTTCAAGGTAGTATCTTAGCTGGATTGTGAGTGTAGGAGAACTGCTTTTTTGTCAAGTTGCTACATAGTCTCTGCACGGTCCTTAAGCAGTCAACTTGATTAACGAGATGAGCATAAATGTCTTTATCTTGCATTTAAGACAAGTAAAATATAGTTCACACTCTGAGAGTGCCTTGGCTTTATTTGCATGTATTTTAAGAAGGCTTGCTTGGCTCTGCTGCAATTAGTTGGTTATTTGGACAGATGTCCCCACAGCTGACTGCTTGTTGTTGTTTTTTCCCAGCAGAGAAGCACTGCAGTAAAATAGCTTCACACTAGGCACTGACTGGGTGCTTTCAGCTGAATTCTGTGCATCTTTCTTGGGAAAACAGTCTCGCTTCTTTGAGGTAACTGCAGCTTTTCTGTGGTTTTGATGACTTTCTGAGCACCTTATATACCAATCAGCTTTTCAGCTTGAGGGTGCTCTTGGCAACGTGCAAGTGTGTCTTCTGTCTCAGCTTCTAAGAAGGTCATGGATGCCTGCTGAACAGTTAGAGATGTCAGTTGCAGGAAATTCAGGCTAGAAGGAGAGTGTAACAAACAGAAGGCTGCTTCTGCCAGCTGACCACACTTCCCTTTAATACAGTGTCGAAAAGATGGCAGAGTAGTTTGGTTTTCGTGCATCCTCAGGGATGGGACAGTTGAGAAGTGAAAGGGTGCAGAGTCTGTTAATTACCTGCCACATGTCAATGCTCTGCGTTGGTCTTTGCCTTCCATTTTACTCCTGTTAGATGTTTAGGAGTGACCTGCAAATATACGGGAAACTTGGTGAATCTGGAAGTGTGAATAGGTTGGTAGTCTTAAAGCTGAAAGATTTTTTCTGTTGACTAAACTTGCTTTTTCACTTATTCAAAGCGTTTTCTACAGGATATATGCAAGATCCATTTTTGCCCAGGAACTAAATGTGATACAGGACTGAAAAGATTATTGGAGAACGATCGAAGCAGTATCTGCTCTGCTTTTTGTCAAAAGTTATTGATTGGAAGCTCTCTTGGGGAAGAAAGCGCCTTCTGTGTACTTAGTAATGTAGCACTGAACATAATAAAAGAGCAGAAGATTGTGTGACAGTGCACATATTGTGTGTGCATGTGGTTTTTTGTGTTGTACTCTTCCTGCAAAAATGAGATCTGTGTGTATGCTGATACAGCTGTGTTTAAGAAATATTCCAATGCATAGGCAGATCTTACCAGCAAACGGATAAATTCACTCACGCAGCAGAAGAAACAAGACAGACTAGGCAAGTTCTGCTGTTAGAGTTCTGAGAGTGTCTAGATCGGACTGTTTCCTTGCACATTTAACTTAGTTACTGATTGCACTTCTTTCTATCCTGCCATAGTGGTGCTGGCAGCTCCCTGTATCTATATTTGAAAACACTTGTCCAGAACAGCCTCCTCTCCTTCCCCAGTCCTCCCCAAAGATCAGTCTTGAGCTAATCTAGTGTTGAAGGCATTTGTAGGAAGTTTTGTTTCATTGCTTTGATGCTGTTGGGACAAGTAAGATTTTTACTGTAGCATGTGTAAGCTCACTGAACTGTCAGACAAGTAACATTTGTTTTACCAGGATCTGCTTTTTTTAAAACTTGTTTCTCCTTAAGATAGGTTATTAAATAGGAAATAAGATATGTGATGCTACTAGCACGCTTTGGCAGCAGCTTCCAGTTTGTCTTCAGAGAAGCAAGACCTTCAATGTTGTACTGAAATTTGGGGATGAAATACAAAAATACTTTTGGTTTCATAAGCCTATAACATTTTGATCCTAGCTACTAAGAAACAAACTCTAAAGTTTTTAAGGGTGTTCTAACGCAGTGACTTCCTAGGAATTTCTTAGTCTGAAGCATGTTTTGATGGCTATAAATGGGAGAGCGCATCATATGCTGCTTAATGCGATGTTACTTTATGCTGCAATTCGGTCACTGAGTTGGAAGCTCATTTAGGGCCTTGTAAGCAAAGTTGTCGAGCTTGGATCACCTGTGTTTTAACTTGTCCTTATGCACGGGGCGGGGTGGAGGGGAAGCTTCATTTTAAACTCAGCCTTCCCTTTTACTTCTCCTGTGTAGTATCAAGGCTTTTCTGTCCAAATGTTCCAGTTTTTATACCACTTTATGGGTGGGTGAAAATCTGCAAAGATTAACTCGAATGCTGGGTTGCTGCTCAAGGTCTTGAGGCTTTGTTTGAATAAGAGAAAAAAAAGAATTGCAACACTTCAAAGATATGGTCCAACCCCTCCCCATCCAGTAAACTGTAAAATCTCAGCAAACTGTTTTTATTGACACTAGAACTGTTTTGGTTTAATTTAAATCTCCTTAGATCAATTGCAGCTAAACTGAACTACATTATTTTGGAAACTCAGACTGCTGCATGGGTTAGCATCTGCTTATGCAATTGGCACCAACTCTGTTGCAACAGTAGGTCACCAACTGGTGTGAGGGCTTGATTAAGCTCTTGACTCTTCTGCTTCCACTTTCTTATCTCTAAAATGGGGACAACAGCATTTTCCAAAGCCCTTTTAAAGGGGAGTTGGCTACATTAGTCACCATGTATGTATTCAGATAGGAAGGAAGCCTAATCTGCTATTATAGATTATTCCAGTTTCTTAATTTCAGCTGATGCAACGTAAAAGTTGAAATACTTTTTTTTTTTTCCAAACAAAAAAAAGTGTGTTATAAGCATATTGGAACAGAAGCCCTCAGAATTAAGCTGTATTAATGAAAGCTACAAAATTGTCTGATAAGTCTTATTTCTGAATGAGAGTAAACGGAGGCCAAAGAAAAGCTGGAGCACTCAGCATCTGCAGAACAGCTGCAGTTCTCATGCAGCGGTAACCTTTAGTTAATTTGTCTTCAAAACATGTCTATGTGGAACTTGGGAAAGTGAAAAGGAAACAGTTCTATAATTGCATTAATCACAAGAGGAAGGGAATGCTGGTAAAGCACTGAATATGCTTTTCATCAAAATAGTTTATTAATTAGTTCATTAAACTGGAATCTAGTCCTGAAATTAATAGGGGAAAAATCCGTATCGACTGTTAAATTCTGTAGTTGTGATCTGTCAAAGCCGCCAGCTGCTTTTTCAAAACAGTTGGTGTTTATGTCCATTGCCCATAAGTGGAAAGGAAAAATTAAGTTAAGCAGCATTAGTTCATTCAAGCGTAGGATGTGCAAGTATCACAAATAGGTAAGCTTCAGTGTTCAGTTCTGCAATGACAAAGTAGTTCCAGTTAACTAATTTGCTGAATTATGAGTTTCACTTATTATTTAACTCTGCAGAAAGCCACAAAAAGGAAATAACCTCGTTGATCTCTTTCCATTAATATCCCTCACATTGTTTGTCCTATGAATTATGACTTATAGGAAAATTAACTGTCCATGCTATACATCATACACCAGCAAATCTTAAACAGTGCATGCTGTAAAAATATTGACATGCCTCCAAGAGGTTAATACTCCTACAAATTAGAACTTTTTTTCCAGAGGAAACAGTAACACCTATTTGTACTGCAGAATGGAGCAGAGTTCCATTTGTTCAAATGATTTATTTTTTTCAATGGGCTCTTACCACCTAAGTCTCACTTGACTTCACGTTTCATCCTAAAATAAAAACTATTTGAAAACTTGAGGGTTTATTGCAGTATTCATTCATTCTCTCATTACAGTAGTCTTCTTTTTCTGGGCAGGGAGGTCATTAATAAAGCATGCTGTTAGCTAGCTGTTGTGGCAAAGGGAAAGTTAGCAGCAGGACAGCAAGGGTTGGTAGTGAGTGGGAACTTAATTTAACTGTAATGGTTCAATTTCCCAAAAAAACCTCAAAATTCACCAGGTAGCAGCGTAGGACTGTTTGATCTCTGATCTTTGTGGCTTTAAATTCTTCTGGGCTTTCTCACAAGGGCTTGATTGCATGCTCAATTTCATTTCCAAGAGTGAAAACTGCCCATGTAGCCGGGAGAGAGTTTATTATTATTACACACTTAAGATAAATAAACAGCAATAAATACTTCCAAAGACCTGACTACTCACAGCTTTTCTGTCAAGTCCCATGAGCGATGCTGGCTTGGGCTCAGCTTACCTTGGGGAGGAGGAAGGGGTGTGTGCTTCGGGCCAGCCGTGTCTGGGCTGAACATCCTTTTGGGGCCTTATTCTTCAATTTACTGCCTGAAAACTGAAGCCTCAGACTTGGGCATTCCTTTCAGTAGAGGTAGTTTGGGAAAGCACTGGGGAGTTTCCATGAGGCTAGAGCAAAAGGAAAAACACAGAACTCGGTGCGGGCTGTGAAATCAATAAGCGTTATCCAAACCCCCGCTGGGCAGAGTACAACAGGTTTCCACAAACACACATGTACACAGTGTGGGGATTTTTTAGAAAATGCTTGTGTGTCTTTTGACTGAAAATTTCACAAACTGCCTATTTTTAAAATACTGTTTGTAAAACAGAGGTTAATGACAGAAAGCTGGAGGATATGTAACTCTTGCTGTGCTTTTTACAAAACAGAAGAGCAGAGACCTCCCCTTCCTCGCTCCCCCGCCCAGTTGTGTAGTGTTTCTGCTGCAAGCCTTGATTATAGTGTTCTGTTTCTGTTATCAGCTGGAATATTTTCATGCAAAATTTGCCTAATCTGAAGAGGATAGCTCTTGTGTTACGTCTACAGCTACAGACATAAACAGCCATCTGTAAACCTTCAGGAGAGCAGCACTTTATACAAGAAACAAGCTCAAATTATCATTCCCAAATCACTCCTCTTGACTTGCACTCCTCTTAAATGTGGCCTTAAGATGGGGCTCCACAAAATCAGCAGGGCAATGTGTTCACTTTGTGGAATCACTAGTGGACTCAGGAAACAACATGTATTTTATGATGCTTGAGCTTTAATTTAAACTCTTGTTAGAAGTTTGCCAGGAAAAGATATAAATCAAACTGGTGCCGCAAAAGTTTTGGTGTTCTGTTTATCAGTACGGTTGTTTCTTTCTGAGTAATTTGTTTTACTCTTTAGCATTTATCTCTTGCCTGCTCTGCATCGTGTCAATCCTTGAGAAAGAACTCCTGCATGCCCTTGAATGGTGCCACAGAACACAGTGGAGTTGTTTACTCTTCCTCACAACTTCTGTCTGAAGAACTCGGCTCTTACTAAGAGATGATTTTACTGTAATGTGCTTCCTGATGCATTATAATTGTAATGAGGATTTAGGATGCAAAACCTTACCTGTAACACCACATTGTAGAAATATTTACACTAAACTAAGCCAACCACTGTTACACTGGATCTTGGTTTAGACAGCGAGGTTCATCTACACTACCATGCTGAACGCTTTGATTAAAAACTCTTGTGTAGGTTGAGAACCTGTGCGAATTTACAGCTTAACCTCACTCATGCCCAGGTTTTTTGTTTTGTTCTTAAACCAACACTGGGTTTTGGTTTAAATGGCTTTTGTCTGTGGTCTTGCATTGTAGTTTCTGATGTGGTACAAAAGAAAGCAATGCTATCTCCTCTCAGCTTTTAGTTTTGCAGTACAAGTTGTTTTGGCTGACCCTGAATAGTCTCCTCGTTCCTTTAGCCCTTGTCTGCCTCTGTTCCCATTTCTTGAAGGTGGGTGACCAGAATTACAGAAATCGCACCAGCTAAGTTTCACCAGTGCTTTGCAGAATGACAGCAAGACATCAGGAGAGGGATTTCAAACACCTAGCTGCTTTGTGAAGTTCTCCCCTTTTGGTTTTTATTCATGTGCCTCTGTTGAGATGCCCGAACTGTATGGCTGGACTGAGATGTAATGAAAAGGATGTATTCCCCTTGCATTTACTGCTGTAGGTTATGACAGCACTTTAATGTCAGAGAACGGGAGAGGCAGAATAAATCGCAGTGAGTGATAAGGGCATCTTAAAGCTGCCTTTAAAAATACCCAATTTTTGCACTGTGGTTTTTCATTGAGATATGTTACCCCTGAAACTAAAGCAGTAATGATTTCATGTATGGTTGGCCGGGACTGTTTGCAGGCCTCTCAAATCAGCTGAGCAATAAGTCTGAAAAAGGTTGTTTATATGTTGAAGGCATGTAGAAGTCTTTAATGTCACCAGATTTACAGGGTGCCCAAGTAAACAGATAATATGAATGAGAGGTCTGGTGCCATCCTTGCTAGTGTCTGAAATGATGCCAGTAAATGACTCTCAAAGATACAGCTAGTGTATCTTTGCTTTTGCTTTTTTTAAGCTTACAGCACTGCTGGGGCTTATCACAACCCAGGTGCTATGTGTATAAGACCTTATCTTCTCTAAATAAAATTGATGACAAAACCTATATTGCTTTCAAGGGCAATGAGGTCCAATGTCAAGACAGAAGTTCTGGAACTTTCCTCTTCAGGCTGATTGAAGGGTAGATTCAGGACATGGCATAGACTGAAGGAGGAAGTTGTGGTAATTAGATAAATGTGAAGTTGTATTTTGCTAGTCTGATCTCTCTTGTGGAAGGATATAATTCAGCTAAGTCAGATGGTTTTCCTGGAATTAGTGTTTTTCTATTAATTTTCAGATACTGCACAAATTAGGAAGCTAGGAGGGTTAAGTGGTACATTTGTTCCCCGCCCACTTGTTTGTCCCACAGGAGATAATTCTCTCCATGTCAATGGTGATTATTTCCCAGGATATTTTCCATTAACTTTAAAACTCTCAGCCCTTGTTCTCCATGCCAAGGGACAAAACGAAAAAACAAAAACAAACCGAGAAAGAGTGCACATGCATCTTGGGAAGCATGATGTCCTCAGGCAAGCTCTCTCGATTAGGTTTATTACTCAGCTGTAACTTTCCATGCAAAACTCAAAAATACAAATACATTTGGTGAAGCTTGTGTTCACGCTGGTGGGAATGAAGAAGTGATGGTGCTGGTTCCCAGTGTTGATGGAGCAAGGGATCTTGCAGTACATTACGGCAATACTAGGACTTCGTTTCTTCAAGTAGAAGCAACCCTAAGGACTTGCTGTAGCTATAGTGGAATTTATTCCAGTGATCAGGATTTCCATCTATATGAACTACTAAAGTGCTCGGCACATGAATGTTGGGTTTTAATTGGTGGGGGGGAAGAGGATGACCAAGGCAGGGGGATGGAGGAGAAAGGAATATGCTGTATTTCTGACGCTGGCACTACAGATGTGCCCCAGATATTTATCCTCGCTTCTTCTGTATCCTGTTTCATCCTGCTCATGCTTGGTCTAATTTTTGATCATATTTCCAAGCAGGGAATAGCTGGCACAATTATTTACCTTCTCTATTCCCAAGCAATAATATGGAATTAATTTGACGGTAGACTCACAAATTGTTTCCACTGGACTCTATCCTGAGGCCTCCAGACTCATAAATATTAGCCACAATTAAATTTTTATGAGACTTTCAGGTTCAAGCAAGTACAAAGATGGTTCTTTTCGTCTCCTCTAAATTAATGATTTATTACATGGCCTTCAGATAACAAGCTAAAGCCAGGGTAGAGAATGTATCTTCTAATTTTGCGTGTAAAAACCTTTCCCCCCCCTTCTTGCCTCTGACTGATTAGAGCTATTTCTGGTTAATAAATTGCAATTGTGCTTCAAGAGCGTGATTTGTTCTGCCCAATACAGGTTAATTAACAGATTGCCTTTCTGAAGGATCACTTAGTCTGACTAAATTCGAAAAATAAGAAAACAAATGAGCACTTAAGAGTGAAATAACAAGTGTGCCTATCGGTGGCAGGTGTGCATTCTCTGCCCTTGTTTTTTTTTGCCAACTAGGAAGCACATAGACTAAGAGAAGGCGGTGGCAAGAAGAGACGCTAGCGCCTGTAGTACTGCCTTTAGTGAGAATACCCTTTGCAGGTTAAACAAATTATTTCCTCTCTTCACCGGGTTGTCAACGTCAGCAGTTATGGATTAAGAAAGCTTGATGCTTGGTCCTTGTTACAAATTTTAGCTTTTTTATATTGTTCCCCCCAACACTTGCAGAAAGGTAAAACAAAACCCAGGAAGTGCTGAGACTTATTTAAGCTTTCACTCTGTTCCTTTTGAGAGTTAGTCCACTGAAGAACTTCCTGCATTATTTAACATGCGTAATTCGTGGTGTGTTAAAATAATGATGCCAGAGGGGTGAAAAAATTGCTGTCATCAGTGCCTGGGAGAAGGTAGGGAAAACTTTCCACTTAGCAGAATATAAAGAAGGTCTCTTCTGCAAGGTCAGGGTGGATTTTTAGGCGATTAGCCTAAAAAATGTAGGGACCTGTGACAGTCTTACCTCCTCAGCTTTATTTATGATGGTGTTGCATCCAAGCACAAGTGCTTTTGAAGAACTTTGCTCACAACTTTTCTTGAAAGTCCTGTGTGTGCAGTGGTACACTAACCCATAGCAAGGATGCTGTTGTTTAAATTCTCTCTGCACGTACAGGTTATTCGGGGATTGGGTAGCATGAATTTTAACAAGCACAGCTAACCTGCTATAACTTCAGGTGCAAATAGGAATTCATCGGCTTATCCAACAAACTCTTTCGCAGAGATATCTCAGAGCTCACTGTTGAGCAGTTCCAGTTTGCTTTGGGATATTTGTGTCCTTCCTCAGTTCTGAGCACTTAAGCCTCAGGTGAAGCTTTCTCAGAACTACACCAAACAGTGAATATTTTCCAGCGTAAAAAGATGTGTATAGGGTTAAGATGTAAATGCTTTTTAGTCCCTCTTCAAGCTCAGTCATGTTTTTTGAAGGACATACACAGGCTTTCTTTACAGCAGAGTGATGCAGTTGTGTAGTCAAGAGTATTTTCCCTCTGTAGAGAAAATGTTTCTCTACGTTTTGCAGTAACCTGCATGCCTAACTGTGTTTAGTGCTGTGGTAGGAAGGTGTTCTTACCGGACAGCTGTTCTGCTTTCCTGGCTAATCCGTTAATTTAGAGGAATCTGCAGCTCTAATCCATGGCTTTTTTCATAGCTTGTAGTTAATTGCTTTCATTGGAATCTGGTTTCAAAGGCTGGTACAAGACAATATATCCCACTCTGTGCTTTCTCCATCTAATAAAACTAGCAAGGCTGCTTTAAAAAAAAAAAAAAAAGTGCTATGCACATTCAAGTCTAGGAACAGGAGTTTCCCCAACACTTTAAAAAAAAAAAAGAAAATCAATAAAGAATTGTGGAAAAAATGGCCTAATTAAGAAATCAAGACCAAGACACATATAAAAAGCCCTCTGAGTGTGCTGTATTCTGAACTAACAGGCACAAATGATGTCTGGTTTGCTGTCCTGTTACATAACAAAACTATGCAAAGTGCAAACCAGGCATGTATTTACGTGCATTCTTTAAATATCAGGCTTAGATGTAGGGACAGCTCTGTATGAAGTGGCATGTGCTGGAGGCTCTGTTAGGGAAGAAAAGGTATGCTTAGATGGAAGTCCAAGTTGCTGACAGACTGAAGCTGAGTGTAATGAAGGGAAAGCAGTAGAGTCTTGGTTCTGTAATTCATTTATGCATTGAGAAGCACTGTTGCATGAATAGAATGAAACACTGAGAAGTTGGCTGGATAAATGAAGAATCAACAAGGTTAGCTAAACTTTCTCCGCAGAGCAAGTTCAATCTTGTTTTTTAATCTTTTGGATAAAATGTGGTATCTGCAGTGCATTTGACCTATATATGTAGGTTTCTGTTTTGTGTGCTAAGATACTAGTGGATCATTTAAAGTTACTCTTAACAAATTGAAATAACTTTTATAATTGCCTTGTTTAAAAAAAATAACCACTGATATGTTGAAGCAGTTAAAAAGAAGAGTTGAGGAGATCTTTAAGAAGTTTTCCTTTCTCTGAAGTCCATGGAAAACTGACAAGATAACATTCTATTTGCTGTACCGGTAGGAGTGTGAAAATACCATTTCATTCTGGATTAGATCTTGCTGTTGCTGGAAAGAAAACCCTCCCCTGAAGTATGTAGACCCATATTTTGCCAGGATTTTTTTTTCCCAAGTGGGAATTTTCAAAACTTTGCCCTTTGATAGAAACTGTATTTTAAGATTAAACTGTTGATTGAAAAATGCAAAATATGTTTTTACTTGCAATAGTACTTAATCAACCATTTCATAAATGCGGTATATGACAGCAAGGGGCAAAATTCTCCCCTGCTATTTGTAGTTGATCTATGCAGGAATGTAAACACTGGGACTAACACTTGCTTTCCAGGGTTTGATTTTATTTTTGTTCTAGTTGAATTCGTAGATAAGGGGGAAGGGAACCTGTATACCCATATTGATCTCTCTAGCTTTTTGGGTGATGTTCATTTAGGCTTTTGGTTAGGTTTACTCTTTCATCTGTCAACACCAAGTATGAGGGTTGTGGGGTTTTCATTCTTTTAGAAGTTATTTCCTCAGTGACTATTTCCTATTTTTTGTCTCAATTTCAGCGTTGGCCTGGTGATAGGTGGCTACTGGCCATAACCCCATTGTGCTATTAGAAAGATTGTTTCTGCTTCAGATTTTACATTTGATAAAATAGACTGTATGAGTTCTAGGGTTAGCAAGAGTCTTGGAGAACCTCCCAACTCTTAGTGTAGGGCAGCTGGGAAGGAAACAACTGCAGATTCACTCCGATGTGCTCGGTTAATTGGGAATTGGACCTGTGTCGTCAGCTCATGTCCTCTTTCATCAAGGTGGAATTGATTCAATCCCACCATCTTTCTCTAATGCAGGTGCTGCTGACTCATATCCTGCACCGCTTGCCCCAACCACCTTCCAGCTCGACCCTCTGCATAGATCAGTAAAACTTTCACAGGTTAGCAAGACACACAGGGGTGTTGCCCGTTAGACCCAGACAATACGGTTCACTTGTCTTATTTTTCTTTCTACAAAAAAGGTCACAGACCGTTGCTCACAGAAGTGAAGGAGGAAATCCAGGACTCAGCTGAAAGACTTCTTTTTACATCTGGCATGGTTCTTGTCCTGACAAACATGAAATTCATATTGTGAACACAGATAATGCTGAGAGGGAAATGAAAGGTCAGCTATCCCAAGTCCTGCTGGTTAGCACAGTCCTGCAGAGACTGTCAAGTGGCTAAGGCGGCCCGAAAGGCTTGTTGGCTTGGCCCGGCACACTGGCCCTGGTCGGATGCCAGCATGTTTCAGGCAGCTGGGAACTCAGAGTCCACGTGAGCAATCAGGATAAGCCTGTCATTACACTAGAGACAGGGGTGGAAAAAAAAGGATGGCGGGAGCAACAAGACTGTGCTTTTCTGGTGACTTTGGGCTGCTCTGGAGCGGTGGATAGTTACTACCATCCTTTCCTGCGAATTCTTGCCTTGAGCTGATCACATAGTGAATATGCCAGGTGCCGCGCGGCTGGCAGAAATACGCGTGGCCAGGTAGGGTGCCGCTGTTCTGTATTCTAGGCTGTGGGGTTTTTTGTTTTCTAATCCACAAAGGATTTCTTTTTTTTTCGCTACAAGAAGCAATGAGCTTTAATTTCTCTGTGCACAGACACATGTATAGCAGCCCTCCTGAAGATGATATTGGAATAGCTGCTCTTTCTGCTGCCTTGATGAAACCATTTAACCTTATGTGTATTCGCTCGCCTTTCTGCAGCTCTGCCTCGTCGTGTCCTTGGCTACCAAAGTGTGCATCGTGGCATAGCAAGATTTTCTTAGCAGTAGTGGAGCTGTCTTTGGAAGTGGAGGCTGGGAAGAGAGGCAAAATATTTTAGTATCAAGAATATATAGGCTAATATGAAGGTTTTGGAGAGCTCAAACAGAAAATTTTAATAAATCGTTACATGTATACACCTCATATATCTAGACATGACAAGTAATTGGGGGGAAGAAAGTTTCTTTGAGTTTTACTCATTGGTAAAAACATTAGTTGCATAGTTGGCTTCTCTTTAAAAAACCCCCAAGCTGCCAAGATACTTTAGTGAGGAAAATATTTTCTCTGATGCACAGTATCCTCCATTCAGTCAGGACACATTGCGGGGGGAGGTGAGGGGGAAAGCAGTTGGCTTTAAATATATTTTTTCATTTTTTTTCTTTTTTCTTTCTCTAACTTCTATAACCCAAAACAACAGGTTATGGCATTTGTTATAGTAAATATATATTTGTTGCTTAAAACCTAGACACACAAAGTTATTCAATAGCTGAGCTATGACAACAGTCAGCCAGGATTTATTTTCCTAGTTTGACACTGAATCTACTGCTTTTGATCGAGCTAGAAAATACTTAAAAATTTGGACTGTGCATGTGAAATAGCTTCTGCTGCTTTTAATACGCAAGCACGATGTCAAAGTGCAATATGCCAACAGGACAGGGAATTTCTGGCCATGGTGACTGTGTTGCCTGTCTGCATGACGAGTCTGAGGAAGTTGTTTTGTCAATCCAGCTGTGACCACCCACAGACTTCTTTCCTTCGAAAGGGATACTGACTGAGAGGGTTTCTTCTCTCTTTATTTACATGTAACCCTGAGCCAGTATTATCTAGGTCAGCAGAACTTTGTAATGTGCATCTGACCTGAGAGTCTTAACATGTGACTCAAATTTTTTTATTGCTGGAAATATAAACATTAACAATTAAATATGTTTTGATTGCATTGAAAAATCTGATTATTATAAACAGCAGATTGCTACTGTAACTTTATAGCTGGAGCCAGAAAAGCCAGATAACTGCAAAAACCGTGGGGGACAAGTAGAAAGGTGTGCAATTTGCATGGCATGGATTTTTAATTTTTTTTAATTTTTAAAGTAATTTAGGAGTTACTTTAAACCTTTTCTTGAGTTTTTTTTTTTAAAGCCATGAAAAATGTACATACAGCTTATTGTACCTATTTGTTTTGCTCTGTTGCTGCTGCATTTGTTTAAAACTAAAATCTGCTTCAAGATGAGCAGCAGTATAGAGTTTCATCTGATAATTATAAATGTAAACCTTATTACACTGGACAATTTTATCATGATTGGCCAAATTGTCAGTATTGTATGTACCCATAATTAGATAACTACTCCACAGTTTTCTGGTTTCTTCAAATTTTATAAAGGACTTGGATGTCAATGTGAAAAGAGGTTGCTGTTGAAGCTTTATTCCTTGTAGGAAGGTCTTTAAAGTACTTGGTAGATTTGTAATTCTCAGTGATTTTTCTCTGTATGAAACGTTTACATCCCCAATAAAAGAACTTGAGAAAGAAGCAAAATTACTCCATGTTCCTTCAGAGTGAGGACAAAGCCTAGAAGTCCTGAAAGGATGCATCAGTTATTGCTCTAATAGACTGCTTTTGGATGCAGCAGCCAGCTGTGATTGTCCTTTATGTATGTGGCAATACTTTGAGGGCAGAATGAAAGCCACTGGTTCTGATTTCAGCCTTAATAGTTCAATTACATCCCCTTTCTTAGGGAGAAACACTTAGGGTTTGCAAAAGAGATTCATTCATGCTACTGGGAGAAGCTTAAAACTACCATTAGACTGATGTGTCAGCTCTCCAGGGAATGCTTTGAGTGACTTGGGGGGCTTCAGTCTCTTCAAAAGTGACCTGGCACTGAGCAATATCTGGCTGTTCTTTTAATAGGTAGCAGGGTGCCTGTGGGGCAGGATCTGTTGCATCCGTTTATATAGCCTGTTTATTGTCTTGTGTCTGTAGCCTGGCCTGTCTGTCAATCTGTCTGTCAGTACCCCAGAAGTCCTTTTTCTTTCCTGTTGCTCATTGTTATCAGACCCAGTTAATCCTTATTAAAGTATCTAGGATTTCACGCCAAGTATTAAATTATTCCTATTTGATATGCAAAACCTGTATCACCACTTTCTTGCAGTCCTTAACTGTTAGAATAACATCACTAACCATGTGTGGATCCATGCACCAACCAGTACACGATGAGGGCCACCCAGCTGGAAAGCAGCTTTGCAGAAAAAGGACCTGGGGATACTGGTGAGGCCACACCTGGAGTGCTGTGTCCAGTTCTGAGCTCCCCAATACAAGGGAGACATGAGGCATGCCAGAGAGAGTCCAGCAAAGAGTCACAAAGATGATAAAGGGACTGGAGGATGCTCTAGTCCTCCTATGAAGAAAGGCTGAGAGAGCTGGGACTGTTCAGCTTGGAAAAGTCTCAGGGGGCTCTAATAAATGTATATAAATAGCTGAAGGGAGGGTGTAAAAGAATATTTTCTTCTTTTCCTAGAAAGAAAATGAAGCCTTGTGCACTTGTTCATGCTTACAAAGGCAGAAGGTGATAGTTCTGTCCCTTTTTTCCTTCTGGCCAAGAAGCCAAAGTAAAATGGCATATTCCACATCCCTAGTGATGCTAAAGCTCACTTGCAGGCAGTTTCCAATGTGCTTGTTCCCTTAGTTATATATTACTTCTCCAGGGACTAAATGTCATTCTGTTGTGATCCATTTTACGTTGCGGTGGTATTGATCAAATTTCAAACGTCACCATCCCTCCTGCTAATACAAGGACAGCTAAGATGGGGCTGCTGCCTATTGCAAGCTTTTAAGCCACCATAGAGACTTGCCCTAGCAAACCTTGATAGACCAGCAGAAAAAAGAATTTGAATAAATGCGCTAGTATGTGGTTTCCCAATTAGGGATAACCTTGTTGCTGTTCTGCCCTTACCCCCAGCAGAAAATGGAGAAGTAGAATACACAGACATAGGAACATATCTGTAACACCTGTGTGGGTCTATGGCTTCTCCTTGTTATTTTCATATTTATTTTGAGGACTTTTCAGCCCTACTGTTACTCATATAGAGCGGATGCAAGTGGCATGTGCCCAAAGCATCTGAGAGAAACTCCCCTCCTTTGCCCGAAGGAAATTTAACTAGTTCTTGTAATATCTGGTAAATCTTGGGTGAACCTGGTCATCAGAGGGTTAATAAAAATGTCACCAAGCCCAGGAAACACAAGGAGGTTTGTCTGTGGGGAAGTACCTGCGAATGGAGCAAATTGTCTGCTTGATGGTGTTCCAGTGGCACCGAGGTTTCTACTTGGGTTCATGTCATCAGATGGATTCCTTTTCTGTGTGTCTTGAATCTCCCTCTGCCATTGCAAGTCTGTTTACTTTCAGCAATAGCTCCAGGGACTCTAGATCATCTTTTCCTTTGTCATTTGCCAAAATGCAGCATTGGGCTGGTGGGGAGTGAGGGAGGAGAGGAGGTTTGATTCCTGTGAGGCAAAAATCAGAAAAGAAGGTCCTGCCTTTATCAGTACCAACTGTCATGCCGTGGGGTTTAAGGCAACCTGTAAATTCCAAGTTCGTCAACTATTTGCAGCTTTGCAATTTGTGCATACTTGAAAAAGGTGTTTTCCAAATGACGTCTTTCAAGACATTAAGAACACTTGCACCACCTACCCTCTTCTTCCTCTCCCTCCTTGCCCCCTGTTTTCCCATCCAAAGGCTTTTTTTTTTTTTTTTTTTAGAGCAAATTTTCTGTAGTTTAAGAAGTCCAGCACAGGCAACCTGAGGCATTGTGTATTCTAGGAAATGAAAATAAAGGCATCTCTGACATTGTCTAACAGATTCGCCAAGCAAAAAAAAAACCTGTATTTGCTGCTCGGTTGTATAGTGTCTACTCACATTATTTGTTGAAGCCAAAATATTTGATTATTTCAGTATGGGCAAAAGTTATGCTGCCTGTGGAAAGGCAGCTACGTGTTTCCCACTGCCCCAAAGCTATCTAAGTGCGTTTTGTGACCATCTTTGTTCCTGCAGCTGGGGTGTGTACAGTGCATTCCGGCTTACTGCAGGCATAAAGGGACTTAAAAGACTAGACTGTAGATAGCAGATAATCCTGTGCTAATAGCAGATAGCTGTGTGCAAATAGGGACAGGAGGAGGGTGGCAGCTTTGGCTGCGGAGTATTTGTGATTCTCTATATAAAAGTGTTTCTCTAACTTGGAGAGCTGGCCGTCTCTACCCCCAAATGTTCACTGTCTGGGCGTGAAGGGCTTACTCAGTCCAGCAGCTTCTTCCCCTTGGGTCTGGGCCCCCTTTCACACCTCCAGACCTCAAAGGTTGGCGGATGGAAATGTAACTGTACAGACTGGGGAAACTGAGCTCATCAGCTCAGACCGAAGGTGGAGTAATGCGATGAGATAATGGCCCGGTGACAGTGGAAACAGATACTTCGGTGCGTCTCTATGACATCAGTTGCTCTGTGAGGAAATAACAATAAAAGAAAAAAATCCAAGTGCACTTCTAGCGTGGAAAATGACTGGAGGAGTGGTGTCTGATAGAACATTTAGTGCTGCGTTGCGGGGCTGTGGAAGAAGTCAAGGAATCTTTTCAGGGATAATCGATCACAGATTGTGTCTGTCAGGTCTTTTGGGGCTTTTAAGAAGTTCATCTGCAGCCCATCATGGAAATGAATGAAGTTACTTTGGTCTTGACTCAGATGAACTCTTGTGATCCTTTGTAGCTGCCTCAAATGCTTTTGCTTTTTTTTTTTTTTTTTTGTAGGGGGGGGGAAGGGGATGGCATTGAGTGTTTACTTGTCTGCTCTCAACCTCCCCATTTTAGGGCTACTTCTGACTTCAGCACTACTTTCTTATGACACGTACCTGCCGTGGCGAGAACTCCTCTCTATATCCCTTTCTATCCAGAGCCTGGAGGCTATGGAAAGACACTGCATGCAGTTCTGCTCACACTTTGAGTTTACCAGGAGAAAAATCTGGTTCTGTACCTTCGTTCACTTTCAGTGCTTTTCCTTTTATCTTCTGTAATAGCTTGTGTGTTGAAAGTGCATTTTTAATTAAATTGTTTGCATCTTGTATATGCACAATACATTCACTTTGATGGCATTTTTATTACAGTAGGAGGGTGGTGATATGTAATAAGTCTCAAGAATAATTAAAACCTGTGTTAACTTGTGTATGTTTTCAGTAGTGACTGAACTTTGTGTTCAGTCTCTGCTGGGTCCAAGAGCAGATCTTAATCAAGAAGGAAGGAAGGGGTGACGAGGGAAGGAAGAGTTGGTTGTAGGCACCTCTATAAGTTCTTACTAGTTTAAGATAAACCTCACCTGTCACGTTTATTAAAAAAAAAATATATATATATTGCCTCCAGTTTTAAGTATTTAGCTCAAAATAGTTTTTGTGTTCAACATTTTTTGAGGAAGAAACACAGAATGGGGGATAATGGTATGAATCAACTTTTAGAGATACCTTCACCTCTCCTGTACATGGATGTAGCCTCAGTTTTGTTCGGACAACCTTGGTTTACACCAAAGGGAAAAAAACTGAGTAACCCGAGAAGGTTTTAACTGCAGCATGATGTGACAGAGCGAAGATTTAAATAATTGGGGATTTCTAGGAGACAATATGATAAATTGCTTTTCTCTTTGAGGAGGTACAAATACATATCAGAACTGGCAAGATGCCTGATTTTGATCTGAAACTTTGACTTTCTGCACTAGTCATGAAGGTTTTTTTTTTATTAATGCATTTTCTACAGTCTAGTTTTGGAAAGGCAGGGGAGGCTGGGTCTTCCAAGTCCCTTTTTACAAAAGGTGAAGATGGTTAATAATTCTTGAGCACCCGAAGACCTGAACAGATGTTTAAAAATGGACTTGCTGAGTCTGTGGAAATGCCAATATCTATACGTGCTTCCCTAAAACATTGTAAATGAGGGCTTTGTGTTCTAGATGCATGGCACACTAGATTCAAAGATGGGATAAGAAAGGGGCCTGATTTGAGGACAATGATTACAGTCCTGTTGCATGGAATACTTTGGAAAAATGTTAATTTGCCTGGCTTTGCTGAAAAGTAAAGTTTTACGCTTCCTTGTAGATGGTTTGACTTTGCCAGGGACAGCAGGTGAATTAACATTAATCACACGAGCTTTGCCAAGGATTCTATGACGTTCTGCTCATACCCAAGTCAAGCTGAGGCATGTACCAGTGTTTTGAAATGGATAGTAGTTCTGAAGATGTCCGTAATATTAAACCAAATTCAAGAACTGCACTGGAGGTTAAATGCTAGTTCAGTCTGGAGGAGTGTGTTTGGTCTCTGGAAGAGATCCATTTGGGTTAAACTGGTAAATCAAGTAAAAGCTTATCTAATTAAAACCCCCTATTTAAACATCAGAGCACCTGCACTGCTTTTTCTTAGGTGGAGCAAGTTTTTAATGTTTCATAGAATTATTGTTGGCGAATGTACTAGGCTAGCCTTCACAAAAAATGTGATTATTTTGAAAGTACGAACAAAGGGGGAAACCCTGAGAGGGACAGACCCTTCTTTTTCAGGCTGCCGGGATTTTCCAAGAATGACTGAACTGTTTTCTTCCAGGTTGTGTCAAATGCTGCTGGACAGGGGGTTGCCATCACTGGG
The DNA here is from genome assembly GCF_000699245.1 of Pterocles gutturalis. Classification (NCBI taxonomy): domain Eukaryota; kingdom Metazoa; phylum Chordata; class Aves; order Pterocliformes; family Pteroclidae; genus Pterocles; species Pterocles gutturalis. The sequence continues at coordinate 26,339 of NW_010144458.1, forward strand.
AATAATACTTTCAACAACTGGAATTGGCCTAATGCTGTGATCTTTGCTGCTACTGTGATCACTACAATCGGTAAGTATTTATTATATCAACTTCCCTAACGGTAGTTTTCTGTGTGGTCTAGTGTATTTGTACTCCATTTATGTGTGTCAAGCTAGCCACTGCATAAAGTCACCAGGGATGGAGTTGCCTAGAGTACACGTTCACCCACAGGCTCATAGAGGAAAAAAAAAAAAAAAGGTTCTGGGCACTTTCTCCGTGGGTGTACAGAAGAGAAATGTGTGCCTTTCCAATAAGTAACAGATTCAAGGTGCTGTTGGGGATGACAGGTGTCATTTCAGTTCAATTGATTCCTGCACTTAAAGTTCCAAATCATAAAATCCCAAAACAAAAGCATTACGACACTTTCCGTTACGCTAATATTAAAGCATGTGCATATGGAGTTTTTGTATAGCTGTCCTGTTGCTCACGTGCATTGTTCTTGGCTCACAGAACAACCTGAACTTACAGTACACAGTAGAACAAGTGTTGTCTCCTGAATCTCACTACTGATTTGTACTTGCAAAACCCTCTGCATTGCAAGACTTCTTCCCCCTTTGATGTACGGATTTTCAGAGATCAATATCATCTGCCTTCCGCTTTTACGGAAAAATCTTTGCTACATGGTATTGCTGCACCCTTGCTTCACCTACAATGCAAAAAGAACAGGAGTGCAAAATAAATAGAGAAGGCTGGAGGTATACAAAAATGGAAGTCTTGCTGTTAAACCATATGTAGTATTTTGGTTTTCTTTATTACTTAAAATTCATGATACCCAGCTTTTATGGTATAACTTACGACAAAAAGTTGAAGTCAGGAATACACCTAAATAAGAAAGCTGTGGCAGAAGTTCAGAAAATAGGTTGCTGATTTTAGAGCCCAAGTTTGTAATGCTTTGTTGGGGTCTGTGACCAGCAAAGAACTAAATTCCATCCAAATACCTTACTATGTCACAACTCACCTTGCACTTAACTCAAACTCGCCCTGGAAAGGTACCAGGTCACAAGTTGAATGGGTATAGTGGATCTTTCACATGGAAGTTAGCTTCAGGATGAATTTTGAGCTTTTATTCTATAAAAGTGATTCAATCAAGTTTTTAACTTTAACAAGCTTTTAGCAGTGCTGCTGAAGGTTGGGGAATCGTATTAGAAGTTTTGAGATAAGCTTTATTTCATATTTATCTCATCTTGTCAAGAAAAAAGATGCACAAAATCTAGGAAACACTTAAAACGCAGTAATCCTCTCAGCCTGCATTAATGGAGTACACGTTTGCTAGCAGAGAATTGGATGGCATCCAGATTCAGAAGATCAGCAGCTGCAGTAGACTAAAGCTCTTCTAGATGGTGAAGTAAGGAGCATCTGATACAGCAGAAGCCCACGCAATGTTGGTTTGTGCCTAGGTTTTGAATTCTCTGCAACAAAAACAGACCGTGCACATGCTTATCTCTTGTAGGTTACGGAAATGTTTCTCCAAAGACACCCTCTGGGCGTCTCTTCTGCATATTTTATGGGCTCTTTGGAGTTCCTCTCTGCTTGACATGGATCAGTGCTCTGGGGAAGTTCTTTGGAGGACGTGCCAAGAGGCTGGGCCAGTTTCTGACGAAAAGAGGAGTAAGCCTGGTAAGGCCCTGTCTTGTTTACCCTCATGCTGTGTATTTTTGATGCATGAATTAGACTTCTAGCTCTTAATTTACCTGCTAATCTTGGTAGTAAATGAACACTTGCCCAAATATGAATTTTCCCAAATGGTGTTGCATAGAAATAACTGAAAAGGGGAAGAGGTCTGATATGTTTGTTCTGCAAGAATTTTTAGCAAAATGAGATCCTCTAGAAACCTTTAATACTAAATATAGATCTTTAAGCTTCTGTGGAGACACATATATATCCTTACATTAGAAACCTGTAGGTCACATGTAGGTGAGGCTCCATTTCACAGACATTTCTGTGCAAACTCCTTTGGCATGGAAATAAGCTGTCCTGCTTCATTCCCACATGCTTCTGTGCTAGCACAGGTACCTCCTGCTGTGCAGTGAACCAACTGGAAAACAATGTTTTGTTCTGAGTTACTGGTTTGTGGGGTTTTTTTGTTTGTGGCTTTTTCTTGTGATTTTTGGTGGTGGTTTGGTTACCCCCCTACCCCTAAACAGTGAGTTCTTTCTGTCTCAGCTCAAACTCTGCACAGAGATGGGAGGCAATGCAGGGCCATCGTGCCTGGAGGACAGTGGGACTGGCTTAGGTCTTGGTTTCTGAATCAGAGCAAGAACTTTCTTGGTTCAGCACTTGAGAACAAAGTACGTGAAATGCATGTGTGTGCAGCTTTGTGCAGAGGTTACATCAGTGGCAAAGGGCAGGAGGCATAAATAGGAGAGAAGCATCTCAAACACTTCTGATCCTCTATACTCAAATGAATAAAAGAAAAATCAGAGGTACTGGCTGCTTTTTAGACTAGAGTTCTATGTCTGTATCTTACGCCTCTTGAGAAAATATCAGGAACTCTTTAAACTTTTCAAGTGTGTGAAAGAAAACTATAAGGAAATAATCTTTTTTTGAGCAAGTAGTTGTAAGAATAGTGAGTTCTGCATAAAGGGAAAAAAAATAGTTGTGTGTTTACTTCAGTCAGTGACTCCTAGTTATGGCTGATAAACTGTTAGCATAAAACTCTGAAATGTCTGATGCTGTCAGATGATGCTTGATGCCACGGATGGGAAAAGAAAATTTGGAGATCTTTCTCAGACTTTTTTTTTTTTTCTTCTTTCTTTACAGAGGAAAGCACAAATTACGTGCACAGCTATTTTCATTGTTTGGGGTGTCTTGGTCCATCTGGTTATTCCTCCTTTTGTCTTTATGGTGACTGAAGGATGGGATTACATTGAAGGCCTCTATTTCTCCTTCATCACTATCACCACCATAGGATTTGGAGATTTTGTTGCTGGTCAGTAATTGTATTTTATCTATTGTTTCACTACATGCATAGTGTGGCAATTCTGTTTCTAAACTCTAATTCAAAAAGGTGATTTCTGTGCTTCTCTGAAACATTTTGCCGAATAGAAAATTCTGTTAAAGCTGGGTACTGATCTAATGGACTAGATCTGGTTCTTCAGTTGTGGTTTAGGTACCTAAGGCCTTTATTGGGCTAAGTCTGGAGCAGAGTTCTGGAGTTTGTAACTCTTGCAGGTGCCCCGGCTCCCTATTTCAGGCAAGGAGCTATCCTATCCACTGTGCACGTTTGAATGGAATCAGTATACTAAGCCAGGCGCAGAAGTACTGGGCAGTGCTCTCTGTGTAGTTGTCTAGGACTAATCAGCAGGA
>NW_010144458.1:29715-86723 GCF_000699245.1 Pterocles gutturalis
CACATACTGGTGTCTCCCTCCTAAATCCTGGCTTTCTCTGAAATCCACTGCCTTGTTCAGGGCTTTGGGGATGGCCCTGGCATGTGGAATTCGAATCCTTTTGTCAAGAAGGGACCTACAGCCATACCTCAGTGGCAGGGAGAAGGCTTACAAGTTTCAAACAGGAAAAAGTTCACTTTCATAGCTTAAAGAGAGGATAAATATGCTCACACTTTACGCTGTAAGCTAGTGGTCAGGATACATGCAGCTAAGAAGGGGAAGACCTAGGATCAGTTTTTCTGTCAAGGGGGGTTTCAGATCCCCACTTACCACCTCTTAGAGCAGTGTTCAAACAACTAGGCTCTGTTAGTGTAGAAGGGAGTATTTCTCAGGGTCATAACTTCAAACATTTATCAGCTGTGGGTCCTCTTTCAGTAATGTTCTTGTTTTTAATTCTTTGTAGGTGTAAATCCAGATGCAAACTATCACGCCCTTTACAGATATTTTGTGGAGTTATGGATCTATCTGGGACTAGCTTGGCTTTCACTCTTTGTTAACTGGAAGGTCAGTATGTTTGTGGAAGTCCACAAAGCAATCAAGAAACGGAGGAAAAAAAGAAAAGAGTCATTTGACAACCATCCTCGGTCTAAAAAGCCCCTTCAAATGGGTACCTCAAAGGATGTGAACATTTTTAGCTTCCTTTCAAAGAAGGAAGAGACCTACAATGATCTTATTAAGCAAATTGGGAAGAAGGCCTTGAAGACAAACAATGACAAAATAATTAAAGTAGAAAATGCCAAACAAAATATGCAGAATGCTTGTATAGATGCCCAAGTGACTTACACAAAGACAGAGTCATTTGAGTACGATGAGGCTTCCCTGGACATTCAAAATGGTCATGTACTGAGACCCCTGCATGATAAACGCATCGGAGACAGCCCTCTAGAAGGAACCATGTTCGTAAACCAGCTGGACAGGATTAGTGAAGAAGAAGGTGAAGTGTGGGACTCCAGAGACTATCGACCCTTAATATTTGAGAATGCCAATATAACATTTGTAAATGAAGATGATGATGAAGAGGAAGGTATCTCAGATGATGAGGAAACGTCAAAATCCTCCATGGATGATAATCTCGCAGAGGAACCTGAAACTGCAAAAAAACTGGTAAAATTCCCATCCTCTGATGAATCTACCTTTACCAATAACGAGCTAGAACTTTCTGTGCCTTATGAACAACTGATGAATGAATATAATACAGTAAGCAATGTGAAGGCTGCCACGTGAAGCATGTTTGACAATGGTTTTCTGAAAGTGGTCAGTGCATATTGAACAAATCAACAGAGCAAGGAGAAAAGCATGTTTTTGCAGCTTCTCCTGTCTCTCTGAAAACAAAAGCAAGTCCCCAACTACCAACCTCCAGTGTCCTTTTCCCATCCTGAGTTGGTTTCTGAGCCCATCAGCTTTGCTTATCTGAAAAACTTGTAAAATAACAGTTGATTTTGGAGTCTGCTCCTTCTTGGGTTTTTATGGTTATTGAACAAAGTAGAAAAGAAAAGACTAGTTAATACACTGGACCTGCTCTGCGTTCATGCATTTCATTGAGGAGTTAGTTTGGGTGTGTAACTATACTGTTGCAAAGAGACTGTTTTGGGCATCAAATATGTTCGGTTACTCCATTAGCCTTTCACCTCTGAAAACCTGGATTTGAATCCTGCTTTGATCACAAATGAAATCAAGGTGTTTGCTTTTAGTTGCCCATTGTTAAGTTGTTACCACAAAATAATGGTGCAACCACTAGTTTTACTGAATGAGAAACTTTACGTGCAACACCAGGACACACAGATCTGAGCTGAGGTGCGCTGGCAGACTAAGGAGGAAGCGTCTGAAACGTCTGTCTAGAATATGTCAGTGCTTGTCAAATTATAGTGAATTGTAATTTCATAAATAAAATAGTCAAATTAAAAATTCCAATGGAATGGATTGAGAAGAAGCCCTCTAAACAAGAAAGAATCATCTGGGACGAAGCTCACTAGTTGGGCTGCTAAACTGCACATCAGCCCCAGAACTGTTAAAGTGACTGGAAGACCTATTGATCAAAGCGTGTATGAGCACAAGCAGGATGCAGTGAACTTTTTTAATGTTGAAAGTGTCCTTCCACTGTCCATTTCCTAGAGGAAATACTTGAATGAACCTTATACAGTATCTATGTACAGGTGAAGTTTTATTGACACTGGTCTTCTAAGGAAAAAAAAATCACCTTGGGAGGCACAGATATACTCCAAATGCCTGTCAGAAGGGACCTGTAGCACTGCTGATGATCTGCGCAGTGTGTTAGTCAGTATTGTTGTTTGATGTTCCTCCCTGCCTTGGTACTTCGGACTAGACTTGAACGAGAGATGATTTTTTTGAAACAGTTGATTACCCTTTGCTTATTTGTTTTGTTTTAAAATTTGACCTGTGTGCATATACAATGGTTATTCTACCCCGCTTTCCAGAAGGCTGGGCGGTGTCAAATCTTGGGCAAACTGAGGTGTGATCGAGTGACTTAAGGCCATAAGGCACTTCTTGAAAGGACCTTTGGCTCTAAGCTCCTGAAAGTATTCTCTTTTGGCTTGAAGATGGGCTTCTCATTGAGGAGCAGGTATGTCTCTTCATAACATTTATGCCCAAATTGTTTTGGCTACAACGAGAATTACACCATGGTTTTATTTTTTTCTTTCTTTTGCCATCTCTATGCGTTAGCCCTGACAACTCTTTCAAATGAGGCTCTTGATTACATGTTGGCAAAAGGTACTGACTTCAGTTGTATCCCATATGCTTGGAACAGAAAATAGACCTTTGAACCTTAACATGTCAAGTTCTGTTGTTCTGTTTAGTTTTACAGTATTAAGTCATTTGAGTATGTCTGAAAGTTTCCCAAGTTAAAACAGTTAAAAGTTGTCTCAGCGTAATGCTGGCAGAGTCACTAGCTCTGTGAGAAGAGCTTATGGAATCTAGGAATGTTAATCTGGAATTACTAGCTCTTTCTAATAACTGCAAATATTGGCTGCAGCTTCAGTTGCTGGCCTCTTCCACAGAAGGAGGAGGACACATGGGAAACTGGCACTGTGGTGGGATAGCCTGTTGATGGGCAGTTTTGAAGTAATCTACTGTGAAACAAGGGACTGTCTTCACTAGTCTTTTTTTTCATAATTTTCCACGTATATGACATTTTTTCAAATAGAAAGTGAACACAAGGCTAGGGCCCACTGTTATACTGGCAAAAATGTTGAATTGACCTAATTGGATCTGGTGTTTAATCAGTATTTTATGATCATATTGCTGAAGATGGATTCTAATTTGAAATAAAATTTTATTATATTACTGCTGTTTGGAGCAGGGATGGCTGGATGAATTTGACTTGTATCTGACAGGAAGGAGGGAAGAGGCCCTATCGAGAAGATTCTGATTTACTTCTAATAGACACCCTCACCCTCATAGTTTTAAAATTACTCCAAGCCTTTCAAGCATTTCTGTCTCTCTGAAGGGTTGTGGTTGACAGCTATACCTTGTGAATGTAAGGAAATGCTAGGTAAGACTACACGTACGATACGCGGGATGCTTGTGTAGCAAGTCTAGCCTTCTCTCTTTTTTTTTTTTTTTGTTTAAAAAAGTGCACATTAACTTAAAAGAACATGAGAAAGCACTCCATATAGCTTCTATTGTCCTCCAACTTGTCTTCCATTATTGCTGCAAAGATCAAAGTTTTAGTGACAGTTAGAAAGCTACAGGCCAGTGAGGAGAGAAGGAGCTTGCTGAACGTGCCTGAAATGGAAAAGCCTAGTCTAATCTTCATTTAAATACAGAAAAAATTTCTCATTAATACAGAAATAATACAACCCAGACACTTGGCTGGGCTGCTTTGACTGGGAGGGGATGTTGAACACGGAAACCCAGACTCTCTGTTCTCCGTAGTGTAGTGCACTTGTACGCCAGAGCTGCGGATGGATGGGATCTGTTTCCTATTATCAAGTTAGATGTGGCTCCCTGGCCTTTCCCACTCTAGTTAGCACAGACTCTAAGTCTGCATAATAAGTATCATGGGATTTTAAAGGAATAGTTTAAATTTATTAAAACAAAGTACAATATTCCCGCTTTTTTTGGGAAACATGATCACACCTCACAAAACTGTTCTCAAGACATCCTACCATGTGCCTTAATATAATCCTAACACTGGGAAAAAATTCTTTTTTACACAGGGGCCAACACAATTGGTCTCGTTAAGCCCTACTTGTTTTCAGTGTTTTTTGGAGGGGTTTAGTTGGCGCATAGCTTTCCTACTGGCTCTCTCCAAAAAGTCGAACCATTTCCCAGGGTTTGTAAAGTGATGGTGCCATCTCGGAACCGCCAAAGTGCTAAGCAAGACAGCTTTTTGCCTGCCCGTCTTCCACATCTTGAGAAAAGCAGCTGCCTGGGGGATCTAAATTCATGTCATTTTGCCTTCAGATTTACACGTAGTGAGTTAGAGGGGTGTCCAGGCTGGATTTTGAGCTATTCAGCCCCAAAAGTGCCTCTGAATGAATTCCCCAGTGCTCCTTGATAAGGTCTTGTAGTTCAATTATCTAGTCCATCTGGAAACATTTTCTTTGCGTGCCATGTAATATTTCGGTTGGCTAACCAATAATGTTAACAGCTCTCTTAACGTTATGGAATTGGTTTTAAAGGTGAGAGAAATCTCTTCCTGGAAAGAGAGGAAAGGGGATACTTTAAAAAGAAGAAAGAAAAAAAAAAAAAAAAGGCTGAAAAGTACACATAAGGAAAGATGGAATAGAAGTGGAAACTCTTCTTTCTAGCTATTGCCTATGAGTAGATTTTATTTCCAGTCACATCATGTGTAGCGTGGGTCTACTTTCACAATATGAACTTGCTAATTTTGCCAAGATGAGCCAGTACTTTTAAAAAATTTTTTTTAAAAATTACAAAAATCCTGAAATGTGACAACAAAAGTCTGTTCCTACAAAAGCCCTTTTAAGTGCTATAGACTATGTGACCCCATCCTTCATGATGTTATTGTGACACTTCTTGATTTTTGTCTTGTGCTATTGAAGCCTATTTTTACCTGAAGGGCATCATTTTCAGATACATATCTCACAGCAGGCAGCCTAACGCATCTGATACACTGGTACGAAATCACTGAGGAAACGCAAAAAAAAGTGGTGTGTTCAATTTTTCTGGACTAATGATTTGTGAATCTGTTGCTGGCAATGGATGTCACAAAGCGTGCAGAAATAAAACCAGAGACTGATAACAGATTCATGGTGAAACAGTTGTATATGTTGAATTTTTTTTTTTTTAACTCCAGTTGATCTGGGAGAGTACACGTAGAGACAGACAAGCGTCACTGATGAGGAGAGCAAAAAGCAATATACAAGTCTGACCTATCACAAAAACCCTAGAACTCTGTTGTAGACTTGTAATTTTTGTGCCTCGTGGGATTCATTCCATTTGTGATGGATTTAACTTTAAAAAAAAAAGAGCTTGTCTTTCTTAGGGCTTTTGAAGTTTGTACAGTTCTGACTCTTACCACTCCATAGTATGCCTGTCTGTCTGTTCTTTGTTGCTGATTGTCACTGGAATCACACTGTATGTAAATATTTGCTAAGTCTTTGTAAAATGTAATTTATTTTAATATTTTGCAATAAAAATTTTACAATTTATCCTCTCTGTCGTGAGGAGAACAGCAACCAAGAAATGAGTTTTCTTTTTAGAACTCTCTCCCCTTGTAATGCCCCTCGCGGATGAGACTGGTCCCGGTCCAAAGAGCTGGAAGGTAGGGAGCTGATAAAGCAAGCTGCTTTGTGCATGCAGATGCCTGCACTTCTGTGGCCTATTGATGACTTCAGTTCAATGGCATCTGGGCTTCAACTAGATTCAGCAAAGTGTTACTTAGTGAGGATTTTGGACAGCTGTTGAAAGAGAAAAGTTTATTCTAGGGGCTGTGTTTTTTCAGGGGGCTGTTATTAAAGAAGATGCAATGAGACAGGAAATGTTAGAATCGATCAGTGCTACAATAAAATAAAATGGGTGTTTTTGACTGCTGTCTGAATCTTATGTGGAGCTATTAAAATATCCAAGTAGCTGTTGATGAATTTTCACAAGATTTCTAGCATCAGAGCTCACCATTTTGCAGGGTGGAAGTATTTGCTGTCCTTCAACTCCATCTGTTTCCTTTAGAACAGCTTAGAAAATGGGTAACTACCTACCTTAATGGGCAGCAAAATGGGACTTGGCGATACCCTTGGTAGAGCTGGAGCCATCTGCAGAAACTGTGACAACCTCAGCCTGAGGGCGAAGAGACTGAACTGGAGCTTTTAGGCAACTGAGTGAAACTGCTGAGGTGTGAGCTAGGGAAGGGGGGAGATGCACAGGCACAGGAGGGAAGGGTGGATGCTGCTGTGATTTGAGTAAAGGTAGCCGATCTCTGCATTCTCCTCCAGCCTCACAACAGAGGAGTAGTGGAGGAGCAAGAGGTGTCTGATGGGTGACTGATGCCGAAAAGAGCCAAAGAGGGAGGTGGAGTCCCTTCACTGGGGGCAGGACATAACATCGAGTCTGGTAAGCACCTGATAATATTTCTATCGGGTCCCAGCAGGTTAGAGCTCAGACTATTGTTCACCTTCTGCCCTTGGTATTTGAGTAGAGTGCTAGTAATTTATAGTGGGGTAGAGTAGCAACAAGTAGGAAAACAGGATAAACCTGTATCTGTGAAGTGCCTGTGGTCCATGCCTGGCTGCGGGTTCCTCTGAACACAATAGCTTAACAGATAACATCGGAGACCAGCTGACACTTAAAAAAACCTGAAATCTTTTCACTGAGGGCTTATCATAGGTCTGTACAACGTGCGGTGCAATGTGATACCAGCAATCAGCAGTTCCGTGGAAACGGAGAGCTCAAACCTGTAATTCTGGGAGATGAAGACAGCAACATAGCAGGTAGAGGGTTGCTGTTCAAGAGTGTTTTACACAGGAAAATACTACTGCACTCCCTTCAGGGCAATTTCCTGAAGTCGTGAAAAACCCATAAAATATCTCTTGTGACTCTTATGCAAGGATCTGGGAGGAGGTGGGGGAGGTCTGTTGCCCTGTAGTTTGAGCAGGAAGAGTTTTCTTTTTAAATTCATGATTTGTACCTTCTGCCTTTCAGCAAGGGTTGCGTGGGTTTTGTTGGTGGTTCTTTTTTTAAAAAAACTTTTTTTAATCTCAACCTCCCAGTGGTACGATAGCTAATACTGTAATATCTAGGAATAAAAGGATGGGCTGAGCACAGTGCCTATTAGATGCTGACTTCTTTTTGCTCCAGAAAGCCCTCTGAGAACTCAGGAAAAAGGGGTGTGCTGCTGACCTTCTCTGCTTTGATTCTTATCCCGGCTCCCAAGAAAATCAGACTCATAGGGGGTGTGGTTTTTTTGGGAGGTGATGTTTTCTGGAAACACAGATGGGTGTCCAAGCAGGTGCTTTGTGTCTTGGGATGAAAACAAATTCAAGCAGTGGTTATCTCGGACTACGCAGCACAGGGAGTGGTACCGCAACCGATAGGAGCACAAAGGTCCAAAACGAAACACCCACAAAGATTCAGCTTGCTGGCTGGGGCAGTTGGCTAGTTCCCATTGGAACGGGAGAGTTGAGGTGGACTGGGATGCTGGGGGCATTGTCCTGCCCAGAGGCTCCCTGAAAGCCAGGTAACATGCTCTGGTGAGGAGGGTTTCCTCTGATGGCCATGTTTCTGAGTACAGCCCGTTCCCAAAACTCCTGGGTAAAGATATATATGAGAAATATATTGACATATGAGAAATATTCTGATGGAAATATTTTAATAATCACTTTGGTTTTTACAAAGTTGAACCGAAACAACTGTGAAGGAAAGAGGTTTAGATTTCTATTTTTAGAATATTTTTTTAACAGGGTGCCAGCAGTTGCCTCCCTCTTGTCGCTCCCTGCTGCTTGTAGGAAAGAGTAGAAGAGAGATGGTGACAACTCACTCTTTGTATTTTGGTGGTTATGTTGTTTTTTACATGGAGGAAGTTGTGGAAAGTATACCCTGCCCTCTTTTTCTCCTTGCTAGGGTGGGGCTGTGAACCGCAAAGAAAGCAGAACAGAAAACCTGAAAATATGAATTCTGAAATAGGGCTGAGGAGGTTAAAACACAAAATATCTGAAGTAAAAATTAACATTTTTCCCATGGACTTTTTTTGACATTTTCTTTGCTAACCTTTAATAAAATTCTTCTGAATACTTTTCTAAATATGCCAAACAAAAGTACTTTTGTTTTCAAATTAGATCTATTCAGGAAAGAACCAAGTACTTTGACACACTTCTAATCTTATTCCAATATAAATGTAGCGTGTGGCACCATCATATGCCTTTTAATTGTAAGGAGAATTCATTTATTCTCTACGAACAACCATAGACCCACACTGAGAGCAAAAATCCTGCTCAAGGTCTGTCAACAGCTTTGCCCTTTTCTGTGGACTTATGGCTTTTGGGCGCTTGTCAATCACATTTTTGTTTATCTAGTTAAGTTTCTGGGTGTATAAGGAAGTATCATAATTCCTAATGCTGCTAAGATCAGAGACAAAAATCCTCTTGCGTGGTTATTCCTGGGCTGGGCTCTCCCCGTACCGATCAAAATAAACCGGGTGCAGAGGAGCTCTTGTTCCTATGTACTCCTGGTTGCTGGGCAGAACCGCAAAATATGTGTGTGTGAATGTGAAATGAATCCGTGCTCGTGTTGAAATAGAAGTCACAAGCTTCAGAAGCTAGAGGGTGTTTGTTCATAAAACTGTGTTGTCCTTCTCTGGCAACCTTCGTATTTGCTGATTATCGGCTGTATGTTGGCGGATAGCGAAAAGTAAAGGAACAAATCAGGACCTGAGACACACAGACAACCTCTTTTGACATTTTCTGTTCCTCTCAGCCTGGGACTTTGGCCAACTCCATCTCTGGCACTGTTGGAAAGGAAGGAAAAATAGTAAGCTAATTGGTCTGCTTTTTAATTGCTGATTAGAATGCGAAATTAATGCAAAAGCAGGAGTAAGCAATATGCCTTGGACATCTGAGGGGGACGCTGCCCTCTTTGGCTGGTTTGGTAGCTCTCGGTTTTTAAGAAATGATAGAAAATTGGTGGCTGAAGTCCAAGTGAGAAAGGCTTGCAAGGGGGGCTTGCTTTCATATAAGGAATAAGGCCCAGGTTTTAAGATTGTATTCCGTGTTGCAGTTCTTCAGAAAGTGAAGCTCCTTAAATTAATCTAAAATATCAGCCTAGACTCTGAGATGTGCCATAGGGATCAGAGGAAGGCAAGAAGGTAAAGCAAATACCTGTTCTAGGTATATAACCCCAGCAGGTCGCTCAAGCAAAGTTAAAGGGATGTGGTGTTGAATTGAGACCGATTTTTGAGGCAGGAGACACCATTTGTATCAAGTACAGGAAGAAATCATAGACCCTAAACTATAGCAGATGAAGAATCTTGTTGTTTGGGGGGAGATTTGCTCTAAAACTCTAGGAAATAATTTTTCTGGCAAATAATTTCAAGCAGTTTTCTGAAGATGTTGTCTGGCCAAGTGATATTGACTTCTCCGAGGGAGTTTAATCCCATGATGTTTATCAGCAGTTGAGAATCTTATGGAGGCAAAATAGCTGAAAGCTGCAAAATCTGCAGGAAAGAACTGTCACCCTGTTGAAATGTGTAGGCTCGAGACAGACTTTTTCTTTCAGAGAATGCAATAAAAATAAAGTGGAAATTGATTGAAGCCCTAACTGGCTTTTATTTAAAAGTTTCTGACCCCATATATTACTGTGCCTTCAAATGTGATGTGGTTTTGGAAATGCTTGGGCTAAACTTAGCTTCCTCTGGCACAGAGGGAGGAAAAGGCTTTAGGGTTATCACAGTTTATTTAGTGTGAAATGATCATTCTTTACAACAACAAGATTGAGGATGGGGAGAGCAGTGGCTGGTTTCAAGCACTCTTCTACCCAGACCGATGCAGCAATGACCCAACTCATTTTTCCCCGGAAGGATACGATTTCCACCCCTTTGTGTCTCTCTCTTCTGGCTCCCACCAGTTTTCTCTTTGCTTCTGTCTTATTTTTCCCTTTGCTGCGTTGCATCGGTCCCGTTACAATTCCTGTGGCTCCCTAGGAACATCCCAGCTGCCTGCGGGCAGGACACAGCAGCTTCTTGGCATTTCAGGCTGAAAATAGATTTTGTTTCTGCTCAAAGAGTGGCAGCCTGAGCTGCTTCAGCTAAAGGAGGCGGAGGTTGAACAGCCGAGACAGCCAGCTGAGAGGTCATGGTCTCCTTCAGTGAAGAAGTTCAGGCTTTTGCACATTTTCAGCCATGCTACGTCTGGCTGCTGTGGATTGCCGTTTGCAGGGATGGGGTTCAGGAAGGGCAAGGGTTGTGCAGTGGACCAGGCAAGCCAATCCAAATTCTTGCAGAGCCTTGGTAATGAGCCTGGGGTTCCAAATAGTTTTGAAGGAGGCTGTGCCTATCCAGCTCCATATTCCTCCTCCCCTTCTTTCCACTCCAGTTCCCTTTTACCACCACTCCTATACTCCCCAGTCCCACTTTATGACCACAGTTGTCTCTACCACTCCAGCCTCTGAACTGGGAAGATAAAGCTTAGCTCTTCCCAGCCTGGAACTCTCCAGAAGGCTTCCAAAGCCTTAGAAACACTTCAGCTTGTTGCTGTGTGTTCAGACTGCTTGACATGACTACATTTGTCATGTAGATGTGACCTAAAACCATGTTCCAGTTGCACCAAGCAAGCAGCAAAGTTATCACCTGTTTAAATAAACCTTTGGCTCTGAATCAACAATTCAACAGAAGAAAAGAAATTGAATAGAACAAAATATGCTTGATTATTTACTAAAGACATAATGGCCTGGAAACTGAAAACAAAGAGTGGGACTGGGAGCCAGATGGCAACCACTATAGCTGAGATAGCCTACACCTCGAGTCTTTAGGGTACAGAAAACTCCCACGGTGGAATTTTCTTAAGCACTAGAGAAATCCATACACCCTACTTTTCCAGTTACAGTTATTCCCAATAAATGCCAAAACTATGACTTTAAAAGTATAGATTGATGTCCAGAACTGTTTGTTTGTATATTTCCCAACGCTTGAGTGTAAGTGGGAATGGAGCCTCTCACCCCACCCATGCAGATGCCCCCAGCAAGAGATTTGCCATCTGTGTTATCAAGGAGTCTGTAGAAAGCTAGGGATGCATCAGAGCACGAGTTCACAGCGGGGATACAGCTGGGGCCATGTGCCATAGTTGCGTTCTCGTGTATTGTGGTGCCAGGGAGCGTAACGGGACCGTTTTAGACAATCTGACAACAGCCAGAAGAATGGACCATGAACAGCAGTTCCCCTGCGCCCAGGTGGAGCTATTGGTGGCATTCACAAAGTTTGGCTGGCTAGTCATGAATGGAGGTAGAGGGCTCTGCTTCAAGTACCAGGGATAGCTATCATCGTCAAAGAAATTGTATTTGTACACAAAAATGTACCCTGGGAACAAGACACGGGGCGAGATGGGGTCAGTCAGCATCCAGGGCTTTGGGAAAGAGGAGGACAACGGAGTGACCCTCACTCCAGAGCATCTGCACGCAGTAGGTGCTCTACACGAGAGAGGATAGGAAGCCTTGGCAACTAGGGATGAAGAAGATTCCTCTACATCCCCACATGCTGCTAAACAGACCTTTGCTTTGGCTTCTGTTTGGGCCTGGCTGATGTTTGAAGTGGGAAGGGACAAATTACCGAGGAGATGACCTTGTTCCCTGTTGCTCCAGACGATGAGGTGCCTCATGTCTTGCTGCTTCTTCACCCACCCATCTTCCCGCGGGGAGGCAGCGGTATTGATTCCCTCAGGATCAGACCAGAATCGAGGGAGGTCTCCTTCTAGGAGACCTTAACATGAGCTTAGTTTTCCCTCAGCTGTTTAATGCTCTTTTTAGCCTTGGAAGGCCAAAGAATGTGAGCAGAACTCCTTCCTCCCTCACTCATGGCTCTGCAGTAAGCAAACCTGTACAACTATGTGCTAACAATGAGTAGCCAGCTAGTAGCAGCTTTGGCAAGATCTACTGGTGATGTTTCCACCACCTAACTTGGCAGATTTTTTTTTTTTTTCAGGTAACCTAATTCCTGATTTTTCTTATACGTAAGAGCTCTCTGAAGTTTAATTTCATTATCATTTTCTGTTCTCATTGGCAAGTAGAAATAATTCGTTTCTGTACTCAATTTTAATTTTTGGCCGCCTTGGGTGCAGAGGCTTCTGAGCAGGGATTATTCCACTTTCTAGGACAGTGGGGCTACTATGGGCTCAAGCATGAACTCAGATGATCGTATTTGAAGGAAACTGTAGATAAGCTGAGAGAAGTCTGTATCACGGCAACAAGAAATGTTTTAAGACAGCATGATGTTTGAGAAAATAATTAGAAAAAGATGGGGAAAAAAAGTGTTTATTCAGACTAGAAAAGACAATAAAACAGCTAGTACACGTAAGTTTCCTGATGGCTAAAATAAAGAAAATAAAGACATCTGTCCACCTTGCAATAAACAAGACAGAGCCTGACACTACAAAATGCTTTCCAACTGTAAGAGAAATAAACTCTCCTGGATGGACACAGGCTTCAAACTGTTGGAGGATTTGCGAACAGTTTGACCAAAGAGCTGTCAAAGATAGTCTTGCTGGTTTTGGGTTCAGTAATCTTTTGAGGTCCCTTTCAGCTTTACATTTCTGCGGTTTGTGTCCGTTTCTAAGAGGTTTGATATATTTTTATCACTGCCTAACATTATTCCTGTATTGTATAATTAGGGTTACTCAGCATACTGAGTGTCTGCCAGAAATCAGACAGCGCAATATTTCATACACATCTTAAAAATCTTCCACTTGCCCAGGTTAACTGGATACCCTGAAATGGTTCAAATGTACTAATACAAGAAATAATGAAACAGTGTAAATAAAAGACAAGGAGGTTTTGTATAATTTCTATTTCCTGAGCTTCCTTAGTTGTTGAGGCCATTAGAAAATGATGTTGTAGGTGATCTTCTAGTTCATCATCTGGCTCCCCTTTCCCATGCTGAGTGGTTGGATGTAATAGTGTTAAGGCAACGTTTGCCATGCCTAGGCCAGTGTATTCCATAGAATCACAGAAGGGTTTGGGTTGGAAAGGACCTTAGAGATCATTGAGTTCCACCCCCTGCCATGGGCAGGGACACCTCCCACTAGCCCAGGTTGCTCAAAGCCTCATCCAGCCTGGCCTTGAACCCCTCCAGGGATGGGGCATCCACAGCTTCTCTGGGCAACCTGGGTCACTGCCTCACCACCCTCCATCTGGTTTTCTTCTTGAAAAGAAACAAGGATTTTTTTTTTCTTCTCAAGCAGCTTCTCCTTGAACAGTGTGTCCTCCTTGCTTTGCTTTTCCTCCCACTCCTTATTCACCTTCCATTGCAAAGTCAACTCTTCGTTATAGTCTTCTGCACTCTGAACTTGGTGGCCTTTCACTGCCGTGTAGCAGGTTCCTGCTCATTCACCCCACTGTTTATAGCAGGGATGGAAACAGAGGTAAGAAATTCTGTGAAGGGCTTTGCCTTCCAGAGCAGCAGGCTTTGCACAGCCCCAGCTAAAAAGCAGCAACTGGTGTCTCAGCGGAATGTCATTCCCTTTGTGGGTGAGAGAACTGGCAAAGCCTCTGACTGTTGGGAAGTTTTATAAAAACAGCTCTCTCAGGAAAAAGAACAAGAAGTTTATTTACAATTCACTTCCAATTTTATCCCTGTTTTTTTTTGGTTTTGGTTTTTTTTTTTTTTTTTTTGGTGAAAGGTTTTACATCAGCTCCTGAGACAGGCTCGTACTGTTTTCCAAAATGTTCAGCTATCTCTTTTTCTGGAGCAGAGGAATAAACAATCTTCTGAGACACCTAGGATTTGCTTCGATAGCAGAGAAGCTTATTATAATGAGCTGATAAATCAGCTGGACATACAATTGGAAATTGCAGTGAAAAGAGAAAAAAAAAATCACTTTACAGGGTATATTAGAGACCATCTGAAATACTTACTGCTGTAAATCATGTTTTATTCAGCTCAGGGAAAGGATCTAAATCAGATCTGCATTTCCGAGTTAACTTCTTGGGCTATTTGGTTTACAAGGCCGTTAAAGATTGTTTATATCACAGCTAATTACATTTCCCCAGTCTAGAGCCAAAAAACTTATTTACTCTTGGATTTTAGCTTTCCTGGTAAAGAAATGGGAAATGTTCAGATGCCACCATGGGCTCCTCTGGGTCTGAGGCTGACAGCCCCTTGGGTCCTGCGATGCTCTCGTGGGAGCGTGGGGAAGCTTGTGCTCACAAGGCAGGAGAAAAAGCTGTCCCGAGACACCTCTTTTTTTTTTTTTTTTTTCCTTCCCCAGCCTCCCATTCATTTTTTTGCCTTTTCCCCTAACTCTTCGCAATTTTTCTGCTCTGCAGGGCAACCTGCGTGATTTCGCACATGAAGCCTAAAGTCATCTTTGCCCTCTACTGGCATCCTGTAGAAATACAGGAGCACATCAAGCAATGCCTCCATCCCTTCAGCTATTCCAAACCACCGGACAGGAGGAGAGGGTGTGCAGTCTTCATGCAGTCGGTGGTGGGACCAAGCCTGCGTGCCAGTTCAGTGCCTCCAGCAGGAACGTCCTGGTGAGACGGGACACAGCAACCCCTTCCCCTCACTCTCTCCAGGTATTTGCAAGGGAAAAATCTGTCACTTCTCAAAGTGGTGCCTGCTTTCAGGTTATTTATGAGCAAGGAGTCTAAAAAATGGGATGTGGCTCTGCCCATTGCTGTTCATGGTGTTTCTTTCCTTCATTCCTGGGTCGAATGGGCTCTGGCTGGTTTGCAAGCTCAGGGAACGGGAACAAGAACGGTCGAAGAAAATGACTTGGACGGATGAAAATGAGCATGGACATGAGAGCAGGTTGGTGATGTTAGATGGCACTTCTCATCTGGGAGGATCACACAATGCGTGAACGTAGAATAGGCTTGAAACTGCACTGCTCAACGGGTACGGAGACATTTGGGACAAAGTAGAAAAATGCATTTTTCACTTGAAAATGCTTTTTTCACTTGAAGACATGCAGGCACTTGAGCTTGGCAACAGATTTCTGGATAAATGGAGTCAGCACACCGACACGTCTGAAAATTTAGATGACAGTTTCAGTATTCAGGCTGACTTATTCCTGCCTTGTAAGGTTTGGAGGGATCCATCCTATCAGCCCCAGCTGTAAAATCCAATAGATTCGGATTCCTGATAGAATACACTATGAAAAGACTCACAGAAGAGCTTGTTAGCATAAATTAGTTTGCTATAGTTAGGTAGCTAATGCTAAATAAGCTGCTGTTAGTCACTATCATTCTTTTTTATTTTTAAAATTCAGTGTATCAGAAATAAATAGGAAACTGCGTACGAGTAACAATTTCCAGACAATAATTGTTCTCTTCCCTCAGTGTGTACGTCAATAACAACAACCAGTGAGGGGCACAAACAGCTTAGACAGAGAACAGCAATTGTTTTCTCAGCAAAGAAACGTTCAAATGGCAGCAGCGATTGGAAACTTGTGATGCCATTTGTACCCTTTAGTTGTATATATTTAAAACAAAGTTATCGGAATCACTTCTTCTAACCATGGTTTAAAACAGCAGTTAGAAAATCTGGATTATTCTTTGAGACCTCGTCGATGTGCGCAGTGCTGTGGATGGATGTGCACACCATGTGCCAGGATCAGATGTTTTGCCTCGCCAAAACCTGTATGGAAATGCCATCGGTGCTATGTCCTCCTTACCCTGGTGACAGGAGGGGCAACGCAAACTCTCCGTTCCTCGGTTTCTCTCAGGCAGCTCCTCGTGTGCTTTTCTGCAACCCATTTTGACCAGTCTTCAACCTCCACACCTAGGTTGGCTTCCCCTCCACCTTTTTCCTCTTCTACTGCTTTTTGCAACCACAACTTGACCTCAAAAGCTGAAAAATGACTGAACAGCTCCTACCACCTCCAAAGTAGCAAGATCTCCAGGAGGAGCATTCTGCTTTGGCCTTTGCCAGCAGGAGCTGCCATTGGATCCTGCCCCACCACTAAATCCACTTGGTTTTCATAGAATCACAGAAGGGTTTGGGTTGGAAAGGAGATCATCAGTCCCACCCTCCTGCCATGGGCAGGGACACCTCCCACCAGCCCAGGTTGCTCAAAGCCTCATCCAGCCTGGCCTTGAACCCCTCCAGGGATGGGGCATCCACAGCTTCTCTGGGCAACCTGGGCCAGTGTTCTCTCTGCTCAGCCTGGAGGATGGATTTGTTCTGCTTATGTCCACAGTGACTTATCTGCAGCACAACCTTGAAACTATCTGACCTGTTAACACCTGGCTTTGCAGCAACACTGGATTCTCCAACCCTTCCCAGTTGCCACCCAAAGTTGTGTCTAAGGCAGATGTGACCAGAACTTCACCAGGTCCTACCAGCAGCTGGTGCAAATATTCTGCCTTCTTAATCCTCCTTTGAAACCACATCAGTCTTTACGGTAACAGATCCTGATCTTTGGCACACGTTTTGGCAGAGCCAGTGTATTTCACTTTGCATCCCAGGCATCATTCCCATGGGGTTTTGCCCTTGGATGCACTAACACTCTCACAGGAAGACCATACCTCAAAAAGCTTTTGAGACCTTGGCATACACATCGAAAGCTGGTTCTTTTCTGTCCTTGACTTTCCACCTCCACATCATCAGCAATTTGTGGAACTGATGTGGAACATCAAACCATTCCAGCCCTCGTGCCCTGTAGAAGTGATTGCTCCTCTGAACTACAAAGACAAGTATCTGAGATACTCCATACAGTTACCCCAAAGGCCATGTAGAGATGTCCCGCACTACCACTAGTGAAGGGATGTAGTTATCTACATCACCTTGATCCTTATCTCCAGCTTCTGCTCTCCCACCCTTTTCTACCTAGAGATGTGTCTCGCAAGATTCCGCTGCACTGAGACTTTTCTTTGCTCCTGTCTTCTCCGCAGCATTGCAGAAGCAGTGGAGAAGCACAGTTTTGGGATACGAATGTTCCCATTAGCATCAAGCTTCACCATGGAGAAGATCTAAGGCTTTTGGTGAGCTTGCATCAATTACCAGGGGTTTCATGGGAGAGGCAGCATGCTGGCTGATGAATTACATAGCAAGGCAGTCCAGTAGACATGTAAAAAAAGAGTCATAATATCATCTTATTTATCACAGAAACATCTCGTGGATTCCTTGTTTGCGTGTCTGTAATGAACTCCAAATGTACCCTGCTTCCATAGGATCTTAGGTAATTTAATTTAATTTTAATAACAGCTGAGAAACTGCATTTTTTTCCCCCTGTTTTTGTATAGGGTAACAATTTTTTTCAAATTGACCCTTTGGTGTTTACCAATTCCTTCAATTACAAAGGAAGAGAACTGGTTTTCCTCTGTAATTCACAAATGAGGCTTTTATTCACCAGCAGCAAGAGTTGCCAAGATGAAAGCAGAGGAGGCAGCTGGTCCATTGAAGTCCCCAGCAGGACTCCCACTGCCTGCAGCATTGTCAGAATCTCACACCAAGGATTAGGCACATCCTAATCCCTCCTGGTCTTTGATGCAAAAGACTGGTGAAGCAGCATTTACATTTTATCAGATGAGCCACACACACATATTTAACAAATCTAAGGCCTTTTAAAGATAAATCTTCTGCCTCTTAAGAGACCTGAGTCATGATGTCTGAATGTTTGGAGACTGTGACTTAATTCTGCTGCAAGGGTTACCTTGTTCAGGCTCATGATCTCATGGGGCTGTTGGCATCAGAAGAACGCCAGAGGCCGTTTACCTCAACAGTCTGAGGTAGGGAAGGTTTGGCAGCCCTGGTTCCCCGTCAGATTCCCCAGCTCCCATTAAATCAGGGATTTTGTTTCTTCTCTTATTGCTGCCTGGGCATACGAGGGAGGATTGCTTACGCTCCTAGAAACATGTATTAATAACTTAATCTTTGCCATTGATAGATGGAAAAAAACAACACTGTCTTGGAGGAACCCAGCAAGGTCATTTCCCAGGCGATAATGTTTGTCCCTTTTATCCTTCGTACCAAGGGAGTACATCCCTGGCTTCTTTCCTTTGGGGACAAAATACAGCTGCTGTGGGGAGAAACAAGTACCTAAAATACAGCCTGGGGAGAAACAAGTCACCTTTTCACTTGTTGAAGATTTGTTTCTGCTTAGTTTGACTGATAACAACTCTGAGATCTTTTCAGGCTGCATCCAAAAGGAAGGGCTGAAAATAAAAATGTCAGAGCAGAGAGCATCTCCTGGGCGGTCAGGCGTGTTCCATGGGCATCACAGGTACCGTTTCACAAACACATCCCGCTTCCTTTTCAAAGCAGTGAGGGATTTTGGCCCTTGAAGAAAGCTGTTCCAAATTCTCATTCCTCTGAGGTTTTGAAACCTGATTTCCAGCATAGATTTATTCTTGCCTGTTTCTTACCTATTTTTAGTAAGCTCACATTGTCCTTTAGCTGAAGTATTCTCTTCCTTTCCTAGCGTTGCATCCCAGTGTATTTGCTTACAGTAATTGTCACTCATTCCACTAATTTGTCCTTATTTTGCTAGACTAAACAAGCTGATGTCCTTTATTTTCTCCTTATCAAAAATTTAGTTTCCAACCACTGTATCTGCAAAGAAACCTGACCATGAGCTGATGCATCAGCGTTTACTACCTGAAAAATCGCACCCTGAGCTACTCTGCTCACCTTAGCAGGTATATGAGTGTTAGTGCCTTCTGATGGAAAAGAAATATTGGTGGATTTTAGGAAGAAGAATCAACTGACTTGTTTATCATCCCCATCCCATGCTGCCTCTCTTTCTTCTGTCCTCATTCCAGCTCTACCTCCTTGGGATAATTCAGCGATACTGTCACCTGGTTTCAGCCTAGTTTTGCAGCACAGTGAAATCTGGAAAGCATGGAGGACTTATAAACCAAACTGCACTTCTGCATAGAGATATTGTGTTACCAGCTTTCTCCAATGTATGCTTAGTTCAGTGAAAAAAATACCCATTTAATGGGATGGATTTTCTCTCTTTTAATTTGTTATGCCCCCAAATCTAAACACCTTGCTGTCAAAAGTGGGTCTGGTTTTCTAAAGAATAGCTGCTCTCAGTAAATATTCAGTGTGACTGCACTGCCAATATTGGCAGGGGCATGTTGGGAGAGACTGTAAGTGAGCTTAAAAGGAGATGCCAGCTCACAGAGTCCTTCCTGCTGCATATGTCACCCTTGCAAAGACTACATTTGCTTCCTTGAATACATGTTCAGGCCTGAGCTATCCACCCTACATTATTTTATTTAACAGAAAAAGCAAGTGCTCTTTGGAGTGTCAGGTGCACCGCATCCTGGCTCAGAAGCCCTGCGTGTCTCACCAGGTGACTTAGAACATGAGATCAGTCTTCCCTGGCTCCTGGCGTACATCTGATCCGGACATTCCCGGAGGCAGCAGCTGGAGCAAGTATTCCCTTTTGTAGGTTGTATTTATGCAAAGCTAACTGCAGCAGAACAGAGTGACTTGATACACAGCCGAGGCAAGCAAAGATCTTTATAAAGGCAAACAGGTTGAGAAGAAGCTTTCTTTTCTTTTTTTTTTTTTTTTTTTTTTCAGTCGCACCCCAATCAGGCAAAGATTCCCACAGCTGAACTATTTGCAACACTCAAGAGGTGTCTATTCAGAAAGGCCTTTGAGAGCATCACTCCAGGTGGGTGATGGCAAAGCACTGGTACCCAGCTTCAGTTTGGCACAGGGGGAAATTAGGACCACCCATAAGACCCAATATATTTTTAAAAGACATTTGATACTGCACATCAGAAGAATTTACTGCCATTGATCTAAGTTTTTTTTTGTTTTTTTGATTTTTGTTTTTTTTTTTTTGACATAGAGAACCCAGAAATGGGACTTAGGAGATTCATACTCTCATTTGGGAAACAAGAGCAAAAATTCACTTAAGAAAAACCAACATGCTAAAGGCAGCTGTCAGCTACCACCTACTGCCTCCACGCAGCTAAAATAACTTAATAACCTTTCTGATTGCAGACAGCCTTTTAAAAAAACCTAAGCACTCGGTAACACTTTTCCTGATTCCTAACGAATCCTACTTAAAATCCCCAAAGGCTGCACCAAGCCCAGCCTCAGGCTTCCACGCCCGTTCCTTTGGCACCTCTGTGCCCCGCTCTAGGTCACGGCCGCGCGGGATGTAGACAGCGAGAATAAGCATTACCTGAGCAACTTCAGCACAATTGCCTTTAAATCTGTAGCAGTAGTAATTCCCCCCCACCCCTCGTTTTCCTATTTGCCTTGCAAGCAGGGGCTGGGGAAAACACTCCCCACCCTCAAACTCGAGCCATTTTTCGAGCGTGAGTTGTACACATTTCGAAACTTTGTGTTGTGAGTAACTCTCCAGAGCCCCGTCACGTTCCAGCCCAACTGACCCATTCCAGCACATTTCGAATATGCCACCCTATGTCCCCTGCGCTTCCCTTTAGCTGCTCTTCTCCTCCCTCCTCCCCCTGAGCAGGCTGCTGGGAGGTTTATCATAGACACGGGGAGCTCACTGGGGGTGGGCTTTGCCACAAGCCTGGCTCTGAACCCTGCCCTTCCTCCTCTTCTTTCCTCATCTTGGGGCATAAGGAAGTGGCATCCAGCTGCACAGCCTAGGGCAGGACAAACCCATCCCATCCCCTAGCCCAGGACAGGCAGCTTCATCCCCTCCACCTCCCGGGTTTCCCTCTGCTGCCATGTGCTGGTGCCCGCAGCAGCAAACCGCCGCCGTCGGGGTGGCTGTTGCCGCATCCTGCTGTTGCTGCACCTCCCTAACCGTAAAAAAAAAAATAAAAAAAAAAAAATCACAAACCCCGTGGTTGCACGGAAGAACGTCCCTGTTAGAAAGCGAGGCAGTGCACAAGGCGGCGTGTCTGGAAATGACCGAGAGACGTTTCTATTGCTGCAGCCAGGGGTTGCCAGATGTTTTTGCAAAGTTCACCGCACCGCCTCTCCTGGCGCTCCTTCCCTCGCCCTTTGTCACTCTGCGCTAGGAAAAAACGAGGCGCTAGGCTGCTGCTGGGATCTTAGCAGTGCCATGACAAAAGCTTACCGGCATGTATGCAACAAGCCTCCTTTGCTCTGTCTTCTCCATCTAAAATAGCCCGCTTCGGCTTGCTAAATGTTATCAAGAACTTTCTCGGACTGAGCTCACCACTCCCTTCGCAAGAAATATCCTATCTCCACCCAAATGGAAAGAAAGGGTGATTGTTCCTCGGGGAGGGTGACTCAGGGTTTGGTGGCAATACAATGTGCCTTTTGATCACGGCGTTAAACAAACAAAGGCTACAAGGGAGAATGCCAATAGCTCCTATTGCAGGAGGAGAGGACGGTTTGCTGCCAGACGCTTGCATAACGCTTTCAACTGACAGATGCCCGAATGCTGTGTAAGAACAAGGATTAAAAAAAATACTCAGAGTCATTAGCAAATCTTTGCAGCGTGCCTAAACGATTAATCCCATTTTACTAGGTGTTAGACAGAGGTATGGAAAATCAAGGAATTGCCCTGCGGTGGACAGCAATTCAAGAACACAACCACAAATAAACACCCGGTCCACTGATACACAATTTAGGCACCTTAAATTATGGAAATATTGATCTGTGATGTATCTCCATTAACTTTTGTTGTGTTGATCAAACAAAATTGAAGGGCAATTCAATGAATTGCTGGACAGAAAGATGATATGAGCCTATCTGCTCCATTCAGCAGTTAGAGGGCAAATAGTTTTCCTGATCTATGGATAGATCCACCCAAAATTTCCAAAAGTCTCAGATTTTTACAGTGCATCCTCAGTGGCACAGGCCTTCAAAAATCTTTTGACAAAGGCACCACACTTCACACCAGCTATCACAAATGGCAATGATCAAGGAGGATGGTAAGAGTGATGTGGAAGGTGAAGGAAAGTTGAAGGAATGTATTTAGTCTGGATGAAAGACATCAGGGTGTGTGATAACAGATTCCAAACATATAAAAAAGCTGTTGCAAAGATGATAGCAATCAATGGCACTCCAGGTCCTGTAGAGGCAGGACATAAAAGTGAAGAGATCAGCACTCATCTGCAGGAATGGAAAGAACTTTCTATGTTCAGGAATAAGCTACAAGGCGCATTGTGGAGGCTCTGATATCAGAGGTTTTTAAGACAGTATGATAGATACCAGGGAACATCTACGTCCAGTTATTATTATGAGGATCAAACAAGCTGTAGGTGATATCATAGAATCATGAAGGTTGGAAAAGCCCTCAAGGATCAAGTCCAACCATCAACCCAACACCACCCAACCCACTAAACCATGTCCCCAAGCACCATATCTTGAGGTCCTTATAGATTTAAACTTCTGTTATACCAAGGTACTCTCCTGAAGTTTCAGTTTTGAACATTTGGCATGTTCTGATTTTTTTTTTTTTCCAGAAAAAAACACCCTCAAACCAAATAATTAACCAAGGCTATTTAAAATGGTCTCCTACAGTCTTCATGTTGTCTTGGCATGAGAGAAGCACGGAAAATATTGCCGTGAGGTTTGTCCATAGTCAAGAAGTTAGGTTGCTTGTGGTTGCTGCCTCCAAGGGTGCAGCTGGATGGCTGCTCAGCACCAGCAGCTACCGCAGCTGCTGTTTCCTGGACTCCACTTGTAGCTCCTGTTACTTAGTGTACAACTAATATTTAGTCTAGTCACCAGAGTCAGAAGAAACAACAGATGGGAAATATGCTCCAAGTAAATGACCTAAGACCGAGTAGGTTTGAAAACCCACAAAGAACGTTGTTGCAAGAAATTCTTCCTCAGTCCCCAAAATTGAGGCAGAGTCTCTAAGTGACCTTAAAACCTAAAGGATGGGGAGGGGGCTAGAAACCTGTACAGCTTCATAGTCATCTCAGGCATATGCACACCTTCTTCTCAAAACTATGTGTTTGTGTAGGAGCCTCGGTGACCCAGCAGATAGGTCTGGGGTTATATGGTGCATTGACCCAACTTAAGAAGCTCACTGCTGGGGAAATCTTGTAATAAAAAATGTCAAATGGCATTAAATCTTTAAATAAAAATCAAAGATCCAGGATTGATTTACATTAGCTGTTCTCAACCTCTGGGGCATCCAAGAGACCGTCTCCTATAGATGGTAAAGCCCGTGTCCGTGCCGAGCTGCGTGCCAAACACTGCCAACGCTCGCCATAAACCTGCTGGGAATGGAGGGAGGAGCAACACCAGATGGTGAGAATCATGGTCCAGGAAGGGGCTAAATTTTAGAGACTTGACTCAGGAGAAGTAATACTTGCTCAGGGGGTTGGCTGGTAAGGGAATCTGAGTCAAATCCTGCGCGAGGAAGGGTGCATCATATCCTGCACTCGTACTACTCTTATTTTTGGAAACGCTCCTGCTGGTGTCTGTACAAAGGCTGGGAGAGAAAGATTTAGGTTGATTAAGTCCTGACAGCTCACAGAGCTGGTAGCACAGCTCCGATGAATAAGACCAGAGTTAGCACAACGGTTCTCATCAGTGAGCGAAGCTGGATGCAAAAATGAGTGAAGGTTTGGCTTTCAGGTCTGCTTACCATGGCAGGGTGTAAGCTGTTTCACTGCTGCCTTCTCCCTGTCTTACGCTACATGCATCAATGAGAGAGACATGAAAGAAGTTGGAAAATAAGCGAAGAATTATTCTTCACTGAGTCACGGTATTGAAACAACAAGGACGTAAGTGAAAACCCAAGTGTGCAATAATGTGGTTATATCATAACGTCCAAGATGAATGGAGCCGTTAAATAAGGCTCATTAATTGCATTTCTATAGCGCTGATTAGCCACCACAATGTGGTAGTCTTTAAGCTGTGCTGCCTCAAGTTCAGGCAGCTTTATGCTCCACGAAAGATGTAGCCCAAGGAAAGAGCAACAAAAGTGTTTTGTGCTCCCCACGCCCTTGGCTCCCTGTGGAGCCACTCGCTCTTGTGTAGGTTACAGGAACCCTGGGTGGGTTGTTTGAATTCCCATGTGGCTCATCGGCATTAAATGTTGGCAACACAGATGCTGCACCATGCTCTGGTCCTGAGGGGGACCGACGGCTGCTGCTCTGGTCCTGGGCTCAGAGAATTCCCTGTGTTTGCTGCAGTCTTTGCAGAGCTGGATTTGGATGGAGAGAAAAGGACCTTGAACTGGTGCCATAAATGACCGCTGAAGCAGTTCTAAATCAGGTAATATATACAAAGAGGCCGTCTCAATTCTGCACTTTCGTGTTTAGCAAGCGCAGGAATAGACAAACTCCCAGAAGGAGATGTCCTTACTGCAGTTGGAAAATGGTAGAGGTAATAGCGTAGCACAAATGTTCCTTAATGTTTCAGACATCTCCTCTTTGGAGGTTTGAAATGTATTCATTTTTCTTTCCCAAGGAGGTTTAGATGAGATCCACCTTTTTTCTATGAAGGCTGCATTGTTTTGTGTACAGTCTGCAAACATTTTTTTTTCCCCACAGAGATTTTAATGCTCTTGATCCAGGTATTACATTTTTTTTTTTGTTTATTTTGACCATTATATTATATTTTAGCATATCAGGTTACCAGATTTTTCTGATTCCCCCTTAACAGAAGGAGAGAGCAATTCTTGCTCCCAACCACGTAGTTGTGACTTTCTGCACACTCCTGAGAGGTGGTGACCGTGATGTCCTTTCAGAAGAGGGGATATGTCTCATTCATTGACATATAACAGGAGAATATTTATGGGAAGCCTGTGGTTAGTGCTTTCTCCTCAAATCATAAGCAGTTAATATTCAAGCAAACTGCATGAAATCTTTCTTTGTCACACATAACAACATTACTAAGGAAGGAGGGAAAAAAAAACCCAAGCCATCGAGACAGACTGAGGGGTTTTATGACTAAACCCAGCTCCTTGTGTTGACTTTGGCCCCAGCTCTTGACTGGACCAGACATAAAGAACATTTCTTCCACTTGGTGTTTACCTGCCCTTCTCGTGCGTGTTTCAGTGCAGTTTACAGGACTTGGAAAAGAGTGTGCAAAGCCCCCCGTCCAGCGAGTTTCCTGCCCTGCTCTCTTCTCCTTGTAGAGCTACTGTTGAAATACTGACTGCTTCATTTCAGAAAAACATCCTCTGCTCCTCTTTTTGCTTTGCAGAAGAAAAGGTGTGAAGGCAGCACGTTTTGGAAGCTGGACACCAGCATTCCGAGTCCCACATGCAGCAAGCTTGGCGCTGCTCGTACGCTCCGTCACTTTTGCTCAAGGAGCAACTCAGCTTCAATGAGGCTCAAGTTAAAACTTTTATCAAAAGTTATCAAAAACAGAGGAAGTTAGCGTTAGTTTATATTTCCTAAGTAGGCTGATGCTATAAACCACTCAACTTTAGCTCCTCTGTTGTCCAAGTTCCCAGTAAACAGATCCGAGCTTCATAGGGAAGAAGAGGAACAAGAGATGGTTTTCATAGCCGCGTCTTCTGTGAGTCACAGGGTGACAAGAAATTACATTTGGTGGCAGTCTTGTGGTTGGGACACTGTATGTCTCAAATTGCTCAAAATAGTTTTCATCCACTGCTCACTAAGTTATCACTGAACTCGCTTATTCCTTTAGAAATTGCTTTTTGGGTCGTTCGTCAATGCTGAGTCAATAAGTGGAATAATCTCCAAAGCCCTGACACCATCAGTGCACCGTGGTATGATACAAAAGTCCTGTCACTTTTACACCACAAAACCTCAAATGGTTTTGCCGAGCAATTACGTGCTATGGATTTGACCTTTATCCTTTCCCAACTCTTTGCCTTTTCTCCAAAGGGAATGGTTGTGCGTGTAGGTGGTTTATGGGGAATCTTTTTTTCCCACTGCAGCAGCAGGATTAGGAATGTTGGTAATAAGCCAGGTCAGCTCATAGCTTTGGAAATGCCACCATCCAACCACAGGACAGTAAACAATAATTAAAAAAAAATCAAAACTAGGCTTTTTGTAAATGTGTGGGTATGGCAGAAGCAAGAGGAGGAACAGGAAGGGAGAAAGCCTCTTCTTCAGTCCCTCTGGACCATTTCTTTGTATACTGGGGCACAGGTAATACCAAAGGATTTTGTGCAGTTGGTTGTATTGAGCTAGAAAAATAACCTAGCTCTATTTTTGAAACAAAACTAGACAAAAAAAATAAACTGGGAAAAATATTACCATTTTTTAATGGCATTTAATGCATGATACAGAGCAGTCCATTCTTACAAAACCTTAAAGATATGGTGGTAAGGTGGGAAAAAAGCTTGTGCGTTCCTTTCTGTAGTATCAAGCCTAGAAACCTTCCAATAACGTCTCAGTGTTCCATAATTTTACCTCCTGAGGACACTCCACAATAGCAAGTGGCATATGGTTTATCAAAACCCTGCCCCAGCTAACACACAGGAGAGAAGGCGGCTAGCTGGTAGTCACATTTATTTCCAGTAGATAAAATTAAAGGAACTGATACAGACATCTGAATTATCTTAAATACAGGCTTCAATCATTTATGTGTCAAGTCTTGGCAGAGAAGCCCTCAAGTTTTTGTGGTTTGGTGTTTGTTTTTTTTTTTTTTTATTGCAGGATGCAGAAAATAAGAGGAGCTAATGATGAAAACATAAATGGAGATTTAAAAAATCACTTCGCCTTTGTACAGGTGAGCTGCATTTGTTTTCTGATGTTTACTGATAAATGCAAAGAAAGACATGGTACATTTCTCTAGAGTTGCTGAAAAAATCTAGCATTGTTAGGCGCTGACTGTAGTCATTGTACAAGAAAGCCACATGCTGCTTTGTTTTCTACTGGCAGTGGATAATGTGTGAGGTTTTCTTTCACTTGCTGATTTACTTTATTGATGACGTTGTACATTGGAACTGTGCAGAAGGCTGTCAAGTGTGAGAAGGTAGGAAAGAAAAGCATGCAAATATGATGGAAGGAATAAATAATAAAAACAATCTGAAATATTGCTGGCAAGAGTTCATTAAGACAAAGCTACGAAGGACCTCAGGTCATAGGAGCAGACACTTCATGAGACAAGACATAGGTTAGACCACACTCACCCTGTGGCTTTGCCAGAGCTCGGAGAGGATGAACCATGCGTACGGCCAGGTGACATAGGCTGGAAGCAGAGAGAGAATCTTTTGGGGCACAAAAACACGAAGAATAGTTTTACTGTAGTCTGACAAAATCTGACTTTGGAGAGAAAATGGACAACGAGGTTTATAAATAGCTGAGGATGTAAACTGGTCAATGGGAAGAAGAACGTGGGGGATTGTTTTCGTGGTGCTGAGACACTCACAAACAAGATTGCCTGCATGCATTGCAACATCAGACCTTCCTGTCCCTTTATATAGCCACCCAGATCAAACGTGGAAGAGAAAGTATTTTCCCAGCCCTGGAGCAGCTCAAGCTTCATCTGGTTCCCCCAACTCAGACCATCTATAAAGTTTTGCAGTTTAAATAAACAAGTTCTTCCTTGCCTGCCTCTCGTCTGGGAGATAAAGACCCTTTAGCTGCTTGTTTAAAAATATAAGTAGAGTTGCAAATACACTTTTCCTCCAATACAGACAGAAACATTCTTTTCTATTTTTTAGTGTCCATCCTGGGTTCATTCACTTGTGTCCTTCTCAGCAATATTCGCCCTGAGCAGAGCACAGAGGTCCAGCTCATCGTGAAGTTCTCAACGGGAGATGCCAGAGCTCACAGAGACTTCTTCCTCAGTCAGACCTAGTTTTTAGTGGCAGATGCACAGATGTAGGTCTGGTTTTGTTTTTCCTGGGTTTTGTTGTTTTGTTTTGTTTTGTTTTGTTTTTTTATATATATTCTATTACGTGGTGATCTGCAGAAACTACAATGGTTTGTCAAAGAAAGATCAAGGGTGAGCAAGTGAGTTTCAGTTACATCTCATTTGTATTGCACTGAGAACTAGAAAGCTTCCCCAGTGCTGAAAGAGGTTATTTGCCCTTGCCTCTTTCCCCATCCTTCTCTGCTCTCCTGCTGTTGCAGGGAAATGCTTGTGCTCCCCTTTCAGAAAATCCCGAGAGAAGAGTCCCTACAAGCACGGCAGAAGTTCCTGCTGCCCTTTGCTGCGCTGGTCCTGCTCTCCCTGCCTGGCCCTCGAGCAATGAAAAATAGCAATACTTTTTTGGAAACACCGGTTATAACTATAATCCATGCTGTCCCACAGGCGCCATGCAGGCTAGGTAGAATTCATCCTGGTTGAGTCTGGAAAACTAGCTCTTGTCTTGGATAAAACCTGATCAGAGGAACGAGCTCTTCAGGACCTGTTTGGGCAGGTTGGAACAGGAGGAACTGCAGAAAGGCAGCTTCAGCCCAAGCTGGTCCCAGTTTGGAGCTGTACTGGTGTGACACAGGGCTCTGGGGGTGTAGGAGTCCTCATAGCACAGGTGCTTCTGGGTGAGGACTGGGGAGCAATGGATTCTCTCCATTTGAAGGCTGCAGAGAAGATAGGTCTGGCCATGAACCCTATGGCTTTAGAATAGAATAGAATAGAATAGAATAGAATAGAATAGAATAGAATAGAATAGAATAGAATCATGAAGGTTGGAAAAGCCCTGAAGGATCATCAAGTCCAACCGTCAACCCAACCCCACCCAACCCACTAACCCATGTCCCCAAGCACCACATCTACACGATTCTTGACCCCCTCCAGGGATGGTGACTCCACCACTTCCCTGGGGATGGTGACTCCACCACTGCCCTGGGCAGCCTGTTCCAATGCCTCATCACTCTTGCAGTGAAGAAATTTTTCCTAATCTCCAGCCTAAACCTCCCCTGGTGCAACTTGAGGCCGTTTCCTCTTGTCCCATCACTTGTTACTTTAGCAAAGAGGCCAGCAAAAATGTGACAAGGTTGAGAACCACGCACAGATTTGGGGGCTTGCTCTGTTTCTTTGGGTTGGTTTGGTTTGGTTTGATTTGGTTTGTGTTTTGTGCAGATCATAGAATCGGTCATTGAGTTACTGGGTTCATCCACTCCTGCTTTCAGACACAGGGTTGTGCATCCCCAAAGTCTGTGGGGGTCTGCACGGGCAGAAGTTGCGCTGCAGCAGTGTGAGGTGATGGAGACCTCACTGAGAACAGCAGCTCGGTGCCAGGGCCGCTCCTTACACAGCTACTAAATGTCTGTAGTGTGTTTCTTGGTGTATGGCTGACAGTAAGGAGCTGCTGTGTGCCGTGTCTTTGCACCGCCATATATCAAACGCTGCTGCTGAGGTTGCACCGAGCGAGCTGAACGGCCCAAAGGAGGTGGGTAGCTGGGAGACATCCACATACCGAGGCATTTGGATAGCAGCCCTGATGTGGGCTGCAAAGCTGCTGACAAAAAGCCCGAGAAACGTGTAGATGTGGTGCTTGGGGACATGGTTTAGTGGGTTGGGTGGTGCTGGGTTGACGGTTGGACTTGATGATCCTTGAGGTCTTTTCCAACCTTCATGAGTCTATGATTCTATGAAATGTTCACGGGGAAACCTCGTCCTGCAGCTGGCCTCACATCCCCTCGCAGGCTGGGCTCTGCTGTGAGCTAGTGGGAGCAAACAGGGCAGGGTGCTCCCAGGACGTGGTCCCCAGAAGAGATTAGACTTATCCAAGGACAGACTGCTTTTTGTATCATGCTCTGACTTGGTTTTTGTTGCTTTGAGAACATCTAAACAGGAGTGCTCCTGTTTGCCAGGAGGAAGCTTAAACCAGTCTGTGAATGGTACTTGTGCACAACTTGTTTTAAAGAGCATTTATTTTGGTTTTCAAGGCTTGTTTTAACCTTTCTAGAATATGATACTACTGGTGATCATCCGCTGGCCATGCTTCTTTGGGGGCTCCGCTGCAGTGGATCATGCTGGGAGAACGGGCCGTGGTCTCAATTGCTGAAACACTGCTTTTCTGCAAGCTGGGATTTTCAAAGTGCAAATATTTGCCGCTTTCCCAAAGCCACAAAAATACTGTTTATCAGTGCCCTAGAGATCCATGTTTAAACCAAACAATTTAGCGCAGTCAGGAGGGTGTTTTGACTTAGGAGAAATATATTTTAAATGCAAACAAATGTCTTTATAGCTACATATACACCTACGCACACATATACATAAATATATATCAGAGCCAGAGATGCCGATGGTTCAGGCAACTCTGACACTCTAAAGCCATGTCTTCAAATACACATTTTACAGCTGCGACAGTATGAGGTTTTCATGGAAGACTACTATGAGTTGATATTTTTCTAAATCATGCTCGAGGCCTCAAATTAAGCTCGTTTGTTTCCTGTCTCAAGTGTCTGCCAAATACTTCTGATTCTTGGGAGACTAAACAAGCGATAGGCTGCCTCTAGCCCTTTGGTAATTCTGCTACCAGATTGTACGGTTGGATTAATTGGTTTTTTGTTTCTCACTCTGATCTGAAACACTGGATCCTCTCTCTCGTCTCTTCTTGAGCTTTGCCTGTGCTGGGCACTCTTACATCCTTGTTACCACTGTAACTTTTGCTATAAATCATCCCTGGAAAATAGGAAAGTTGTCTCGGCATTGGTTTTGAAACACTTGGCTTTTATTTCATGGTACAGTTCAAGCTGCCTTTGTTTTACTTGGAGCTCCCAGGATCTTATGACGAGGATAGCGCAGTCTCTGGTCTTTTCACGCTTGTTAAATTTGAAATAAAAAATAAATTTTAAATGTTATGGGACCATCTTAGGGAAGCAAAAGAGGAGGCTGTTGCATGATACATCCAGAAATGAACTCACCTGGGGACAGGTACCCAAGCTCCCCTACCAGTGGCCAGTGGCTTTAAAGTGTAGCAATAAAATTACTTCCCAAATTTTTCATCTAAGAGGAGGTTAATGAAACCATCGCAAACCGTGGTTCTTCAAAAGGAAATGGAGAAGGCTCTGGCTTCTTGTTTTTACAGAAGATGTAGTACAGTGAGTTTGTGATGAAGACTTTTGACCACAACAAATTCCCAGAGGGAAGAGTTTTTAAATATAACAACAAAATGACAGATCGAAGGGATTTTTCTAGTCTGCATTTTAAACTAGTTAATTGTCACATTTAAATCAGATGTTAGTGCAAACAACATGAGCTTGGAAGAATATATAGACTGGTTTGGAAAAATGTTAAAGAAAAATACTTCATTTTTTTAAAATTTTTTTTTTTTTTTTACTGGAATTAGATGATGCTCTAGTGAGGGGTGCATTGACTCCTCCAGCCTCTTCTAACAAACTGATGTTCACTAGCTGGAGGTTGCGAGAAGTAGGCAGCATCTGCAATGAAGCTGTGATCTAAAAATCTTCCTCTTGGATTTGCCTTGTTCCTTTCTCCCGCCCTGCAGAAGGAAAGCAATTTTATGTAATTCCCCACTTTCTGGGGGACTTAGCTGCAGGGAAATCACAGTGTAGGACTCACGTTTCGTTGGCAGGTATTTTAGAAGCCCTTTGCCCACTGTGACAAATTCCGCAGGGGTGCAGAGCAGACACAGCCGTGTGCAGCCATCCCAGCAATCCTGACTTTCTCTCCTGTGTCGTAACAATTGGGTGATCCTTGTGATCATGAAATGCAGACTGCCTATAAAACAAGGTACCAAAGGAGCAGTGAAACCTGCACCTATCACAAAACTGAGCGGAGTTTAAACCAGCCCATGGTTCCCACAGGCTGCAGGGGCAACGTCTTAGGCTCAGTGGTGAACGGATTTTTTTTTAATTATTATTTTTCTGGTCTTGTGGGGTTTTTCTTCTCTCAGGAGAGGTTTTTGGGGGTTTGGGTTAGGTTTCTTGTTTTGGCTTGGGGTTTTCTTGGCCTTTATTCCCTCCTCCATAACAGGTCTCCTCCCTTAGCAGCAGCGTGCTGTTGTGGGTTTGCACAAGACCATTTACCAAATGCACGGACTTCTCCTCCGTGACAGCGCTTTCAAACCACTTGGCACATCCCCAAACTACAGGAGATGAAATAGAAATAAATTCAGGATAGGTAGCAGTCTTGCACTTTTTCCAGGGAGAAGAACTAGATAGAATCGAGGTATTTTGTGGTGCCTGATAAAGAGGGTGTATGTGCATGTCCACTACCTCCCAACAGGGGTGCGAAGGAACACAAAAGAGGGTGCAGGCAGCTGTTGCAGAAGAAGGCTATTGCTGCTTTTTTAAAAGAAACAAATTGGACTCCTGTTCTGCCAGAAAAAATCAGCTGCTGGAACTATTTTAATCTCTTATCCTGAATATTTCACCTGTATGTTGAGTCTTTCCACAGTTACCTCCTTGGCCATGGTCTATATTTTACATTTCTTGGTCCTGCTGGCTTTCTGTGCGAGTCCAACCAGCATGGACCTCAGGCCACGCGTCTAATAGGGACTTTCCAAAGGGATGGTGAGAAATGACCCTGTGGGAAAAACTTTTTAATTCCCTGATTCTTATAGAGTGTTCTGGGAGCTCTGGCTGACGGGTGATATGGAAACACCTGGTACTTGTAGACTACTATTGTTAGCTGGTTTTTGGAATATGAGTATACTTTTTAAAATAAACCTTCAGCTCAGCATGTGTGCTGAGGACAGAGCAAGATGACCTTGCACGGAGTCTCTATGTCACCCTGCTCTTAAGCTGTAAATTATTTTGTTATGATCAGTTATTTCTCATAGTCACCACGAGGATTCATTTATTAATGACATTCTCTAATAAGTGTTACTTACGTGTGATACTGCGGATTCAAAGTAAGTAATCTCATCCTTTCTAAATCTCTCAGTTTGCTTCTGGTGTGAGATTAAGAATTTCAAGGGACATTCAAAGGTTATAGAACAGTTCTTGGCTTTACAGGAACAAAATGTCATGGAAATGCCACCTCTCAGCTCCCTCCCCAGCAGCAATAGTAAATATTTGATCAGGACGTACTTTCCATTCAGCTCAGCATCCTCGGGCTGCTTTGGCACATGTGTTCTTCTGGAAAAGTCTTAGACTTGTGATAACATGACGACAGAGCGGTCAAGTGGACCTTCCCTAAGGACTTCAGTGAGATTGGTGTAGAAAACAAACCAAGGGGAAGACACAGAAAGACTTTAATGAAAACATGGAACAGGCTGCCCAGGGAAGCTGTGGGTGCCCCATCCCTGGAGGGGTTCAAGGCCAGGCTGGATGAGGCTTTGAGCAACCTGGGCTAGTGGGAGGTGTCCCTGCCCATGGCAGGGGGTGGAACTGGATGATCTCTAAGGTCCTTTCCAACCCAAACCATTCAGTGACTCTATGATTCTATTCTGTGGGTTTGTCTTGCCAGAAAGCTGAAGGAAACTGAAGCATAAGTGAGAATCAAGCTGGTTGCTGTTCCCCCCAAATATGGGCAAAAAGTGTACAGGAGCAGCCACCTAACACGCTATTGCCTCGAAGGGATAGAGAAAAGACTTATTCTTTTAAATCTGTGCAGGGAAACTGAATTCCAGGGAAAAAGCACTGATAACGATCCGCTATAAAACCAAGATTAGAGTCCAGACAAAGTAGACCTGTTCTTGTTCTCTAAACCAGAAATTTATTAGCCCACACAACCCATTCAAAAGAGCCTCTGACCAGGTAATTAGAGTCCAAAATTCCACTTTCAAGGTTTTGTCATATATTACTCTCTGTTTGTTTTTGATCGTGCAAGCTCAGACGCCTCAGTGATAAACTGTTTGCTCCGTGGCCTTGCTGTGGTACATGGAAAACTTTCCATGACTGTACTGCTGCGGAACAGAAATAGCCAGGCATGTCCCAGGCAGCTTTTGAAACCCAGCTTGGATCCTGATGAAAAGAGGGATTGTTCAGAAGCTCATCAGTGTCCCATACGACTTGTTTGTTTCTCTTTAAATGTGTGATATGAAGGAGCGTGAAATGCTGGGAAGAGATTTGATTTTATGTTCTCTTGATGCTTTTTAGAGGGGCAGGATGCTGTGCAGTTCTTGAAGAAAATTTATTTCAGGTTTATGCAGAGGGGGGATTTTTATTTTCTTTTTCCTTCCCCCCCCCCCAATACTGTACTGCATTGAAGGATAGAGAGATCTTCCCTATTTTTTCAGGAAGTAAAATTCTCTTACTGTATTAATTTTACCCTGATGTCTTGGGAAGTTGAGTGTTTGTTTTTCCTCCTGGAGTTTCCTAGAGGCAAAATTCTCTGCTGATAGGCAGTGAGTCTGTGTGCCAGTGTGTCAGATGCAGAGAGATGAGAGGGATGACTGTTTCCCCTCTCAGTCCCTAGTGTTGAAATTAGAGCTGACTCTATTCCTTCTGTTCCAAATTTCTTGGGTGACTCCACGTGAGTCACCTAGCTGCTTCATGCTTCTTTTCCTACTTGAAGGATGCCTTCAATTCCCACCATCTCCCCATTTTTGTTTCACTGGGACCTAACCTGTAGGGCTAAGAAAATAAAATGCTGAAACTGCTCAGGTAATTTTTGTAGCTTTAACACTGTTTAATAATCTTTCTGGTTACACTGATTAATCCTAGCTGGGCCACTAAGCCATGTAGGAAATTCTTCTTCTCTTTGGAAGTTTTTTTCTAATTTTTTTTTTTTAAGCTTGTGGCTTAATTTTTTCCCCCTTTACAGACAAATCTTAAGTGAGTTTCAAGAAAACATTAATCTCAGAAGTGAACTATAGTCAAGAAAAGGGCTTAGGGGGCAAATTGCACCATTGTGTGGTTGGTGAGGAGACGTGGAGTTTTGCACCTCCAAGGAGGGGGCATGAAGCTACTGCTGGATTTGGGTTTCCTGATTAACTAGATGCTAGTTTTGTCTAAGTCTGTTCACAGAAATATTGTCCCCACTGGCTGTCTCATAGAATATTTAGACACCTGATGCTAGACAAGCTAAAGGAACTTCCCTGTGAACGGCTCCATCCACAAGCATCTGCAGAAAGCCTAAGCATTGTCGTTCAAGTTTACCCACTTTTTGAAAAACCTGCAGGCTTGAGTCTCTAGGTCCACACAAATTACTTCAACATTATTCTCCTACCGCTCTTGTCATCTGTAACCTCACAAAGATGAAAGAACGTTGAATTGCACTGGTCAAGCAGGAAAAAGCCGAGCAGAAGGTGTTTCTGTGTAAGGGAAGATGCACTTGACTGCCTGCCTGCATCCTCTGCCTCGATGAACGCCTTTCTAACATAGTATGTATTCTAGAGGATCCTCTTCTCTGTTATCCCTCTGGATCTCCTGTTTGATCCTGAGCCTGTAACTCCTTCACTGCCACGAGCAATTTATTCTGCATCATACGTCTGCTCCCTCACCTAAGCCTGCACTCATCTACCATCAAACTCCAATGGTTTACCGGTACTCCACACACTTCTGAAGCATGTAAAGACCCCGTGGCGTGGCACCACAGCGATGTAACCCTGCCTGGGGCTGGATGGGACTGTCCCATAGCTGCTGGCATGGCACTGTTCCATATGCAGTGCTCTCCCAGCTTTCCAGAAGAAATATACCTTAGTACCAAATCCTATTCCCAACGAACCATGGAAAGCAGAATCCTGAGCTAAATACCCTTTGGAGGAAAAATCCTTCAGAACTCCAGAGGTTTTGAATTGGAAACTGGAAGATCTTGTTCTGATGGATTCAAGGTTTCCAGCTGTGACACTGTGACCTGCTGTTTCATTTCAGTGATGTCACTTCATAGGATATAAGCAACTTAAAAAGTTTCCCAGGACATCATAATGCTGTTTGATAAACAAATCAACTATGTCTTAAGATTGTAGCTCTGAACTCAGAACAGTTAAAATGTTTGAGCGCATGTGCATTTCCTGACAAGCTCAGGTTCTGAGAGCCTCGGAAAAAACATGAGGATGGTGGTCAGGCATCTTCCATCCTAGATCCTGGGGGCTGCACCAGAGGGTTGGAGAAGCCACGTCTGGTTGTTCAAACACACTACTGAAGTTTAAGGCAGATTTGGGGATGTCAGGGGGAAAAAAAAGGGTTAGAGAATACAAGGATGAGGAAAAAACCTTGCCAGGCTGACTAAAGTAGGAGTTCAGAGTTCTGCTTTTGGCAAACACCTTCCCTGCATGGGAGCTGCAGCAAGAAGACTCCCTTTGGACCTCTTTGTGCCCGATGAAGAAAAATAAAGTCAGAGAGGAAACGGAGTTGGTTTGAGATTGTAGATAAGCTTCGTGGATACCTCTTGCCCTTTTCCAGACGAGAGGCCACATGTTGCTTTTTGGATGGTGGAGGGATTCCAAGGAAACCCAAGCTGGGACATCTCTGGGCAGGGTTTAGTTGGTGGCACTCGTGCAGGGGACAGCCAGCCTTCCTCGGGAGGAAGCTGAAAGAGGGGAGATTTAGGTTAGATATTAGGGAGAAATGTTTTCCTGTGAGGGTGGTGAGGCAGTGGCCCAGGTTGCCCAGAGAAGCTGTGGATGCCCCATCCCTGGAGGGGTTCAAGGCCAGGCTGGATGAGGCTTTGGGCAACCTGGGCTGGTGGGAGGGGTCCCTGCCCATGGCAGGGGGTGGCACTGGATGATCTCTAAGGTCCCGTCCTACCCAAACCCTTCTGTGATTCTGTGATTGGTGTAGTGGAGCGTCATGGTGTTAGGACAGTATTTAGGCTGGAGACCTGACACTTGGTTTGAGTTAATTTCTTCCACCTCTATCTCCGATCAGAAAGATGGGAAGAGAGTGTGCGGCTGGGCGGTTCATGAATGTTTCCTGGCTGAGCAGAGAAGCTGTGCTGGGGGCTGGGAAGAGACGGTGCTGCCAGGATGGGCTGGGAAAATGAAGAGCTGAAAATGGGGCTTGTTTGTCCGTATGTTTCCTTTCTTAAGAGCATTTGTGGAGTGGCCAGAGCAGGGCAAGCACAGGGAGGAGCAAGCTGCAGGGCCAGGGCCTCTGGTTAATGCCATTTCCCCCGCTACCAAAGAGGACAGTCCCAAATCTCTGCTGCAGCATTCAACCTGGCCTTTCTCACAGCACCATAAAGTCGAGCCACCCCATAGCCCTCGCTTGTTTAAGCGAAATATTTCCCTTTTGCCCCCTACGTGTAACCAAAAGCAAAGAGCAGTGACTTTTGAGAAGCCTTCAGATGAATGTGGGAGGATGTCTCCAAAAAGCAACAGCAGTGAGGAAGGGGGAGCTCCTTTAATAACTTATTAATAATTTATTTTCTTGGGACAAACTGAACAAACAGGCAGGGCTTCATTTCAGAAGCAAGAACCTGCAACTTCCTTGGGAGATGGCAGAGTTTTTAAGCGTGGTACACCACGAAGAAATGGATTGTCCGGTTAGAAAATCCCAAACCGTGCAGCCAAGACACCTGAGAAACACCAGAGGCTGTGGTACGGATGGTGGAAAATCACCAGCGTGCTCCTGAGCACCGCTGCAGCTCCAGAGCAAGCCCAGGATTTGGGGCGGGGAGGAGTGGGGGATGTTCCTTAACCTTGGGGGAAATTATAACTGAATGTGCTGGAGACTTTCTGCCACAGAAACTGATTGTATCTCGTTGATAGATAAAAGTGGATGGTCAGAAACATTTCTCTTCTGGTGAAGTTTTTGCCCGCAGCTGTAATTTACTGCAAATCAAGAGAGTTACTTTTTTTTTTTTTTTTTTTTTTTTTTTTCCCCCCTGATAAAGATTACAAAGTAAGAAGAAATATAGAGAGGCTTTTATACTAGGACAAATTTTCAGGGCTGTAACCATGGAGTCACACGCTTCAATATTGTCACAATTAACCCCTTCACTGCTATCAGAAAGCACGTGCACTCTGGCAAAGTATTTCTCCTGATAATATTCCCCTTTTTAGGGATTACTGCCTTTTTAGGGACTTTTTAGGGATTCTCTGTCTCCTTCATATGCTGAAAAGCAGCTGGAGCATCCTGCAGGGAAATGCTCTGTGTAAGGGACTTTATAACAGCATGGGTATAGTTGTGTGCTTCACTTCTTTACAGCCTGCCATGGAAAGGAAAAAGGATACCGGAGGAGGCATCACAAATAATGCTCACAAAGGTTTGGGGAGGGTGGTACACTTTGTACTTCAGCATTTATCTCAATCTCTAGCAGCTAGAGGTTGGATTAAAGTATGTGGGATAGGGAAGGTGACCTTCTGTCACATTTCCCTAGTGGCAGTTTCATTAAATTTTTGTTAATTTGTTTGTTAATCTATTCAATGAAGTGCTAAAGGAGGCAGATTTCCTTTTCAAAGACTTTTATATGCCTTTTGATACTCTCTGCTGGATTCAGAGACCCAGGCAGCACTTGTGTTGATCTAGCTTCATTGTGTTTTTAAATGCAGTGAAATTATCCGCACGACCTGGGTACAGGCGTGTCTAAATGTGAGCGAAACCTGGCCCCTGGACCGCACGATCCGCTGCAGTTATTGTCAGCTGCTGCGTTTCTTGCTGTGTGTGTACCAGCAAGAAACGTGCGCTTTTCTGACACTTTCTGGGTGAACGACTTTGCACTCCTGCTTACCGAGCTCCCTTGCTGGAGTTGCTGTGAAAGGGTCACAGAACTGGAAAAATAAAAAAAATCCAGAATTACCCAGATTTTTATTTACTGATTGTCATCTGCCACAATGCAGGATATTCAGTCCCAGGCTAATAAAGTCCTGCAGAAACACGGCTCTGAACACGTTCTGACCTAAGTGGGTTTTTTCATTTCATTTCAGCTTTTCGAAAATCCTGTTCAAAGGACATTCTAATGGAAATAGAGCATTAAGACTTAATCCCTAGTGGAAGTTACCCAAACAAAACATTTGGTAGAAGCCGACATTTCCAATTGCTCTCAGTCACTGGCCAAGATCAGAGGAACTTTTCAGGATTTCAGCTCCACCTCACCCTGGGAATGGCATTTTCTGATATTTAAAACAAACGTCATTGTAAGAAAAAGACAAAAAACTAGAAACACCCCAAAAAGAGGAGGAAAAAAAGCTTTTTCCTCCCTAAT
This sequence comes from Pterocles gutturalis, assembly GCF_000699245.1. Classification (NCBI taxonomy): domain Eukaryota; kingdom Metazoa; phylum Chordata; class Aves; order Pterocliformes; family Pteroclidae; genus Pterocles; species Pterocles gutturalis. The sequence goes on from NW_010144458.1 coordinate 68,678, forward strand.
ACAATTTCAGGACAGATTCACCTGTGCTTTCCTTCCTTTTTTCCGCGCAGAGTGAAGGGCTCATCCCCATCGTTTTGCAGCCCCTAACGAGGCAGGGAGCACTGCTGTGCTGGCAGAGGCACCCAGGGTGGAGGAGAATCCCTTTTGGTGCTCCATGACCATTTGGTCAAACTCAGTAAATCTAATTAAACATAGCCCTGGAATTGCAGCAGCATCCAGTTACTGAAATGATTATAACATCTCCTGACTAGAGATCAAGTTCTCTGCTTATAAGCACATTTTACTGCGGTGATATGTTCGGACAAAGAGCTGAGGTTATATTTCCATGTGACTTTTTTTTTTTGCATTTTTCAAAGGTGATGAGGCTTCTTTCCATTTTTGTGGGCTTGGAAGAGGATGGCCTCTTCCCCTGGGCATTGGCAGCACGGACAACATTTACACCTGGTGTCAGTACTGATACCTCATGCTCTCAGCTGGAGCAGCCTTGGCTCAAAAGAGGAGGATCCAGGAGTCTGCAGTTGATGCATACAGCTTGCTCTGAAAGGGTCCTAAAAAAATCTTTTTTTTTTTTTTGTTTTGTTTTGCCTTTTTTTCCTTCCTGGTGTTAAGTGATAATGAAGGTGAGAAAACCAAGATGCTGAGATAGTCTGGGGTTTCATCTGCATATCTTTCGGGGTTCTTGAATAGATTTTTTTGGTTTTTAAATGGTGCTCTAAAAAAATAGGTTTTTTAGAGCCCACAGAACAGCCTGAAGGGATATTTCTTATTTAAACTTGTACATAAAAGTAGCTTATACATAAGAATAAGTCATTTTCTATTGCCAGAGCTCAATCCTAATGCTGTGTGCCCACCAGTCATTCCATTCCAAAAACTCACCGTGTTTTTCCTTTGAACTCGAGTTCTGGGTGATTGTTTTTTCCTGGCCCTTGAAGCTGACCCTTGGAGTACAGCATGCCATCATCTGGCAACGTACCATGCTCCAGAAAGCTTGGGATGGAGTTATGTTGGTCAGTGAATAAACCCAGCTTTTCCCAACATTTTTTTTTCCTCTGGTAATCGCTAGTGACTTTAAAAAAACAAACTGTGTTTGGATTCAAAAGAGCAGCTCTCAGAGGAGTTAATGTAATGGCCGTGCTGCAGAAGGCCAAGTGTTCTTTCGTAGTTTAGTCCTTGCTTAACTGCTTTCTTCAAAGCCCAGTACGCTCGGATGTATTCTTTGGGATTTGAATGTTAGGAAATGGAAAATGAAAAATAATAATGGAGGAAATTCCCATTTGGGAAATCTGTTGTGTATTTAAAGCACCTTGAGTTGCAAGCTTGCACTTCATGGCCTTGACATGTATTGTACCTAGAGATCAAGCCCGGATTGGAGTTTTCCCAAGGTTTGGAGTGAGGGGGTGGGGGGCCTGGGAAGGGATTGATTCAACCCTGCCTGACTCCATCACTCCCAGCAGTTCTGGTGCCTGGTCTGTGTCCCCATGTTCCCTGTTCACGGGAACACAGAGCTTGTCTTGACTCTAGATTCAAGCTCAAGACCCGGGTTGTCCCTTTGACTTCTGTGCAGAAAATGACCATCACAGTGAGCAAAGGAGAAAGAGGGATGGTCCTGTGCCTTGTCCTTCAGCTGGGCATCAGGAACGGTCTGTGACCTGGGGGAGGAGAGGAACAGAGTCTGGGGAAAAACCCGTGGGAGGAGAGTTGGGGAAACTTTCGCAATAAGTGTCAGAGATGAAATAATAAACATCACTGTCCAAATTACAGGGCTCAGAGAAAGCTCAATGACGTTGTGAGCTGCGCAGGCAGAGTTTGTGAGCACCTCAACGAAAAACAAAGCTGGTGGTGGGCTTCCTGGGGAAATGTGGGCTTGGGAGAGCGGCAGCCAAGGAAAGCTCAGAGAAGCTGTGGATGCCCCATCCCTGGAGGGGTTCAAGGCCAGGCTGGATGAGGCTTTGGGCAACCTGGGCTGGTGGGAGGTGTCCCTGCCCATGGCAGGGGGGTTGGAACTAGATGATCTTTAAGGTCTTTTCCAACCAAAACCATTCTGTGATCCTATGAAACATCACACAGATTTATCTGAAGCATGAAGCTGAGGAGAGGGAAGAAGTTCAGCTCCTTGGGGTCCAGCTACGAGCTGGAAGGAGAAAAGAAAGTGCTTCAAGTGCTCAGTAATACTTTGCTTATGGATTTTGTAAATAAATGCAAATATTAAAAAGAGAGGAAATGGGTAACGGTAGAAAGTTTGTGCAGGGGCAGGGCAGCATGAAAGCCTTCTCTCTGGCGAACAGACAGGACAGGCAGCAAGGTGCATTTGTAGTACCCTCCTCTGATGGGCCAGGCATCCAAGAAGACAGTCTGCTTTCCTGGCTTCCCGGATGGGTAGTGGTGTAGTCCGTGCAAACCGACTGTGGCCAAACTTAGAGCAGGTCGCTTCTCGTAGTCACTGATCTGCTGAGTGGCTGAGTTCACTCGAGAGCAATCCTTTCGGGTCATATTTTCCTTCTTTCCCCTGCGATGCCGTGCAACCCATGCAGGCCATCATTCAGGTTTAAGAAGAAGCTAAAATCTTAGCTCTGGATCTTCTCAACTTTAAATTCATTTTCTTTAGCAATTCTTTGATACGTCCTTGACCTGCTGAAGGCCAAAAAGTTATACTTTTCCCTGAGACCATTGTGTCTGAAGCAAATTAAATAGTTTTACAGGAAATGTGTCACTTCAATCTTATGTATCTGTATACCTAAATTAAAAAAAAAAAATTTAAAAAGTGCAATACTCTTGTTCTTCTGTACTGTTAGCAATGGCTGCGAGCCTTCTGGTGGCATTGGGCAGCCAGGAGAGGGCAGGGGAGCTGCATCTTCAGTCCAGTGGGGGCTTCACCGTGTCTTGGTCGGTCACTTGTGTGGCGTTTGGCGGTTTCAAACTTCTTTTCCAAAGATGCCACTAGAGTTTTGCCTGCACGTCTCTGTAAATCCCTACAACCTGCAGGTCTTCAGGTCTCCCCCGTTGTCAGGCATGTGTTTGATCTCTGCCTTCACAGCCCTGGGCATCTCATTTAAGTTCCTGAAATCATCTCGCAGAGCTTTTCTCAGGGTTCTTGGGTTCTGGGAGGGGGTTGCTGCTGCTTTCCAGTGCCTCTGCTCGCTCCATCGACCCGGAGCACCGCGACCCTCCTGCCAAACCGCAGGCGGAGGCGTCCCATGTCAGCCCAGAGACCGCTGCGGAAAGCTGGCTGCTTCCTTGGGGCCTTTGGGGTTTTGTTCTGAACGGGGGTGTCTGTTTGGAGCTGGACTGAAAGCATTCCCTTCAGACTAATAAAAAATACACCCTTGTCCCTGGGGTTTGTCACCTTCTGAATAATGTGTTGTATTAAACATGACAAATTCTTCTGACCCAGAAAATGTATTGATCTGTTTCTCTGTGGGTTTTGTTTTGTTTTGTTTTGTTTTTTGGGTTTTTTTTTTTTTTAATCTTGAAACAAATATACATTTCCTCCTTCTGCAGCTGCATATATTACTTCTCTGTACGCAATAGTTATTCCCTGTTGGTTGTTTTCCATGCAAAACGACGTGGATTTTCCCCTCTCAATTTCCATCCAACCACAAGTATATGTTGATGTAGAAATACTGAGAAAGTGAATTCCTTATTGCAGGGGAGTGTGGTACTTCTGGAATACCTAAATCTTGCGAAATAATCCGTTTGCCTGGTGTGCTAATCCCAGCAGTTGAATTCAGAAAGTGGTGTGGAATATAATGTGTATCTTATTGTTAGCTGTTCAGTCTAGAAAAGGGGAGGATAAGGGGAGACCTCATCACTCTCTACAGCTGCCTGGAAGGAGGGTGCAGTGAGGGGGGTGCTGGGCTCTGCTCTAAAGGAACAAGGGATGGGACAAGAGGAAATGGCCTCAAGTTGCACCAGGGGAGGTTTAGGCTGGATATTAGAAAAAATTTCTTCACTGCAAGAGTGATGAGGCATTGGAACAGGCTGCCCAGGGCAGTGGTGGAGTCACCATCCCTGGAGGGGGTCAAGAAACGTGTAGATGTGGTGCTGGGGGACATGGGTTAGTGGGTTGGGTGGGGTTGGGTTGATGGTTGGACTTGATGGTCCTTGAGGTCTTTTCCAACCTTAGTGACTCTATGATCTTGCGGGCCCTGTGCAGAAGCAGCACAACAGCCATCCATCCTCTGCGGCGAACTTCCTTGCTTGTACTTGCTGCTGGGTCTTTGAAACAAATAAGAATGTAGGATAAAAAAAAAAAAAAAAAGAAAAAGAGAAGAATATGATGGTTAACCACATTTTTGGATGCCTGTGAGCAACCAGCGTGAAGCAGAAGTGCAAAGCCTGGTGTGTTTTCAGGGTACACACAGCGAGATGATTTAGCAGAGATATCCAAGCCGCTGTAAATGCAATGATAAAGTTCCATGTACAGCTGAGATCACCCAGCTTTAAGAAAGCTTTGTGTTAATTCAGACAGGTGCAGGTGGGGATTAGTAGGTTGGTTAGAAGAATGGAACGGATCAAACATGTCCCTGTTATTCCTTGCAAAGAGATTAAAATGCCTTGATTCGTTTAGCCTGGCAGGCAGGCATTTGTACAGGGTAGGACAACTATTTGTAAATGGATTGGAGGGTTTATGTACCAAGGAGGGAAAAATCCGATATAACAGGATAATATTAGCCCTAGATCAAGGGTTTGTTATCTGGTTATGAATCCTTCAGGCTGCAAACTGGACACTCGCAAAGATCCAAGCAGGACTGGAGGGAGCGAGGAGTTTGAATTGCTGGGGGACTGAGCACGCTAAGTCCAGTGGAAGGGGTTGTGGAACTAATTTGGAGAATCCCTGAAGATAAGAATCCACGTGTATCTGCTAGGTTCAAAAGGAAACCAGATCACTGCTTGCACTGTATTTATTTTTTGGTAATCCTGTGCTAAGGCTTCTGCCCCTTTCTTGTGCGGATCAGCAGGGATTTGTTCCCCTCAAATTATATAACAAATGGTGTTTAACAGATTTCTTGCTGATTGCAGGGATCTAGCACATCAGCAATGCCTTCAGCCTGTCTTTTGCTGTCTGCTCTCTGCAGTGCCTTGTCTGAGCTGTTCTCAGGTCCTTGTTTGGTTAGGAGCACTGGGCAGGTCCTGTGCGGAGCTGGTACCTGGCCATCTGGTGATGCTGTCCTGGGACTGGAGGAAGCCCCACTGCAGGACCAGCTTCCCAGTTCTCCACCCCTGGTAAAGGGAGAGCTGCTGCCTTCTTTCACCCTCCAAAAGTGCTGGTAATCCAGTAGTGTTCCACCGCCCTCTGTTTATACAGACAGCTTGTGTCTTTAAAGGGCTGTTCATTTTTTTTTTTTTTTGGTTTGAACATTTCACCAGACACATTGCTGTTTACTCAAGCAAAGGCCTGGAGTACAACCCAGTCCTTGTCATGCTGTACTGACTGAACCCACATTTAGTTTGCCTCAGTTATCCCTCCCTTCCGGTGCGTTAAAAAAAAAAAAAAAAAAAAAAAAAAGGATAGAAACACTCCCTAGATTCCTTAAATATGCCTTATGTAATGGCACAGCTCTGTATGTAAATGGCAGGAGAGATCCTCCTCCTCAGGATGCACAGGCAAGGAGCAGAGTGATTTACTTTTTTTCTCCTCTGATGGCTTTTGCCCAGCTGAAATGCCCATGAAACTTCAGCGACTGTTGCTCATACCTTTACCTACGAGTTTACTTTGCTCAGCAGTGCATGGTTAATTCCTTTTTTTCTGGAGAGACTGCTGTCTAAAAGCACTTGCTGTCTAGCCAGCTGCTGCGAACGGTTTACGCTGAGGAACAAAAACCCGCTGCCAGCTACAAGGTCTCGCCGCTGTACTTTTCCTCCCAACCTTTAATAAATTCAAACCATTGTTGTTGTGCACAGAACCCAGCAAGGCTATCATCTCATCACCGTTAAAGAGGGTGGTTGCTTTATGTTTAGTTTGGGTGTCACTATTTCAGGGCAGACGGGAAAAATATTTATGTAATTTTTTTTTTTTTTTAGGACAGGAATAATCTTTTCTGTTGCCACTTGTGGAGTGAGCCCAGCCAGGCCCATGCAGTGACCAGAGCACACAAGGATTTGTGTTCTTACTTTTCTCATCCCCCATCACACCGAGCAGTGGAAAAGCAGATTTCATCTGATCGAGTGAAACATCTAAACAGTTAGGAACCAGCGCAGTAGGAAGAAACTATTTTTCTTCTGAGCAGCAGAAATCTAGTTCTCCCAAGTCTTGCATCCTACATCCCAACTTTCTGCCAGTAAAAATAACTAAAATAATTTGCTGGTATCTTCTATCCTCATGCAGGTCTCCTGCAGCATTGGAGGGATTTGGGACCACCTCAATCCGTCCAACAAATTGTTGCTACAACTGTCTGTCAGGTTCGGAAGCCAGCAGGAAATGCCAAGCTGGGCAGATATACAGAACTATTGTGTAAAGCCCATCTAATCAGCAAAGCACCCTAAGGAGACTGGATTTCCCATTGCAATATATACAGAGAGGTATGGATTCCTACTCAGATATAGAACGTGTATAAAATGTGCTCTTAAATGCATTCTGCAAATAGATAATTGGAGAGAGAGAGCATGAAGGAACGTTTCCGTCATCTCCCGGCAGGGAACAACGTCATGGCACACCTGGGTGCTGCTGACCCTGCTTCTCACACAAGTGCTAATGAAATATTTTGTGGTTAGGAAAAAAAAAAATAATTTAAGAGCTTGGAAACCCAGTATCCAAAGGGTTTCCAATCTTTATTGTATGTGCCAAGTATTTCCAGCTGTTGTTGCCTTCGACTTATTTCCCACAGCATCTTGGCCTGGGTCTGCTAGTGATCTTTCTTCACTGATGGCATGAGATGTTAGCTGAGCCAATGTTTATACTGCTCCGAAGGATATTCCTCCAGCCTGACTTCATTAATGATTTTAAAGCTTGTTAACCTGTTTATCTTCAAAGGATGGAAGCTTTTAATGCTAAATAATTTGGACAGAATTTATATAGATTTAGATAAGGGGTCCAGTGGGATATCAGACTCCAGGCTGGGATATAAACTGGGAGCTATCGCACATACTGGAGTGGCTTCTCACCGAGAGGAGTGAGACTGGGCTGCCTGCATGAGTGTCCTAAGCAGCGTTACATCTGTTAACTCCAACCCACTGAGCGTTTCGAACGCACGGCTCCTTCAAAAGAAAACATTTGCTGAGATATTTGGTAGTGGCAAATTTGGGGGTGGTTTACTACAGCTTCTGTGATCATCCCTGGATTGCCCTGTGACACAGCAGGACCTTGTGAGTGGTTTGATTTAACTCTTTCTAAAGCAACAGGGGATAGCTGGCATATCGTGAGATCAGCTGCTTTCCATCACGAGACTTTCTAAAGGTGCCTGTGCAAAGCAGCTGCAAAGTTTAACTTTTAATTTTCTTCTATATTAACCTCCAGCGCTTTCTTAAAGAGCTGATGTCGAGCTACTCCAGTTCCTCCAAACCGCAGCCTGGCTGATTGACAGCTTTTTGTTGTTGTTTTGCCTTTCAAACAGTCATTAGAATGGGAGGAAGTTTTTGCTTTAATTTTCTTTTCCACCATTCACATCAGCGCAGCTTGCCTTTTCCATTTCTTTTTGTTTGGGTGCTGAAAACATCCTACTTGGTTGCTAATTGTTGTAAACATTTACTTAGCGCTTCGCAGTCACTAAATGAATTAATCTCTTTAATGCTGGGTAAGTGTTCTGCCTATTTTAGGGCTCGGGAGTGTTGATGAGACATACCTAAGGCCACAAAGCGTGTCAGCAGTGTAGATGAGGATTTAATTTGAGAACCGTGCTGTGACTCACCGCAGTCCATGTGCTGGTAGTGTCAGTCTGCGGGTTTTGTGGACGCGCCAGGATTTGCAGTATGAGCGAGATTACATCTTTCTTATTGTTCTAAAGCGGCTCTTTCAGGTTGTGTTCATTTTCCCTTTGAGAAGTGGATTTTTCGAAAGCTTGCCTCTGCGTAGCTGAAATGTTAACCTTACTTGAAAGGCTGGAGCAAGGACCCCCAGCACCAACTCATGTTGCTGAACCCTGGAGATGCTCCCCAGTCCTGCATCCACAGCCAGAAGGCAAGTGACATCCCACCCTGGGTGTCACACAGAACACCCAGGCAGAGTCTTAGCCCAAAAGGCTTCTTTGCACCCAAACTCACACACGTGGTACCCTGCTTTTTCTGGGAAACTGAGGAAAAAAATAAATCCCTTCCTTTTATTCTAAAAATAATGGAAAATCCACTCAAAAAAGGTGTCGCTTGATTTATTAGCAGAGCTGGCGGTCAGAGCAGAACATCAGGCTCTGCTGCAGTGTTGGGTTATTGGAGATGGCACAGAAGGAGCAGCTCACGGGGATGTAAGGCACCTTCATTTCGTGTTTGCGTTCAACAGTTAAGTTTCTGTTATTTAAACTTCTTGACCTGGGAATACCACTGGGTCTTCACTCACGATGTGGGCTGGGGGATGGAGGGATGGAGGGCAGCCCTGCCAAGGAGGACTTGGGGGCACTGGGGGGTGAAAAGCTGGACATCAGCTGGCAATGTGCAGCCCAGGAGCACAACCAGATCCTGGGCTGCATCCCCAGCAGCGTGGCCAGCAGGGCGAGGGAGGGGATTCTCCCCCTCTGCTCCACTCTCCTGAGACCCCCCCTGCAGTGCTGTGTCCAGCTCTGGGGTCCTCAGCACAGGAAGGACATGGACCTGTTGGAGCAGGGCCAGAGGAGCCACGGAGATGGTCAGAGGGCTGGAATATGTCTCCTATGAGGACAGGCTGAGAGAGTTGGGCTTCTTCATCCTGGAGAAGACAAGGCTCCAGGGGGACCTCATAGCAGCCTTCCAGTACCTAAAGGGGGCTTGTAAGAAAAATGGGGACAAACTTTTTAACAGGGTCTGTAGCAATAGGACAAGGGGTAAGGGTTTTAAACTAAAGGAGGAGAGGTTTAGATTAGATATAAGGACAAAATATTTTACACTGAGGGTGGTGAACCACTGGCACAGGTTGCCCAGGGAGGTGGTAGATGCTCCATCTCTTGAAACATTCAAGGTCAGGTTGGATGGGGCTCTGGGCAACCTGATCTGGTTGAAGATGTCCCTGCTCATTGCAGGGCAGGGGGGTTGGACTGGATGACCTTTAAAGATCCCTTCCAACCCAAACTGGTCTATGATTCTATGATTCTAAGTTTGTGTGATTATGGCTGTGTTGGTTTTGTCTCTTTTTTCGCAATCAGAGCTGATATTGCTTCAGTCTCTCAGAATTCAGCATAGAACTAGAAATTTGCTGAGAGAGATACATGTGGTGGGGAGGGGGAAATAATTTTCCAATCACGCACTACTTTTGCCTCTGTCTTTCCCCTCACCACCTTTCCCAGATGTTGCTAAATGAAACTTAGAGCTCAAAAATGCCGAGATCAGGTTTTGCAGCTGAACACCTCGTTTACAGGCTATTTATTTGAGTGAAGTAACAATGCCAACTAGTGGTCAGATCCTTCAGAGAGAAGAGACTTGATATTCTGGCAAAAAAAAAGAAAAATATATGTAAATCATAACAGCTTTTATGCCACTCTCACTAGTCAGCTTTCTGACAGGGAATAGATCACCTTTACTGATTGTGTTTAATAAAGCATTTCAATTAGTGATATAAAAAGTATAAAATTTGATTAATGACATGTTGGCTTTTGACCATGCATTAACACAGCATTATGCTTTTCTGTTTTTCCGGAGTTAATTCATCTCACTCATAGCCTGATCACCTGTGCTAATGGTTCCAGACCAAAGACCGGAGTATCTGTAATCTCCATCTTTCACAACAGCATCTGGGTTCTCCTTTCCTAAACTACCGACCTGCAGTGGGGCTTGAATAACCCCCTCTGGCTCCTGTTTGAAAGGCCCTGGTTATTCTAACAACAAGGGATATTCTTCCAACATCACTGAAAGCTTTTTTCTTGCTCCCTCCTCAGTCTTAGTTTTCAATGGATATTTTTACCATACCAAAGTCTATGAGGTGCTCTGACACAAGGTGCTTTCTTTTTTTTAATCATGTTTCTTAACAACTCTTTTTGTATCAAGCCAGTTAGATTTTGGCATGCATAAGTAAATATTTCTGTCTGTAATCTGGATACCAGTATCAAAATGTAAATATAATATTTGTGTCTTAAAGAGATAAAACTGTAAAGAAGCCATCTGGATTTTTTTTTTTTTTTTTTTAGGTTTTGGGGGGTTTTTTTTTTTTTTTTTTTTTTTTTTCTCTGTCAAAACTCTGTCCTTCCTACAGTGTTCTCCTAGCACTCAATTGTTTTAGGAAACTCATGTGCTGATTAACAAGGTGACTTTACTAGATGATGCAGGGAAAGGCACAGATGAAGAAGACAACTCTGAGTTTTACAAAACTGGTTAAAATTAGGGTATATCTTTTTACTCTGCATCAGCTAGATGTTTTCAGAGTCCGCAGTCTGCTCTCTCGATGCGCAGGATTTCCAGCAGCCGTCTGATGTTGGGGTACCCCATTCTTTCCCTGTTAAACTATGGGAAGCACTCCCTGGAGTTTCTCCTAGAAATTGGCCTGGCTACCTGCCTGACTTTCAAAAAGCAAGCTTTCCATGTGTTATCAGGTACTTATAACGATTAATTTGGCATTCCTAATAATTTTGAGCATATCTATGCCATTCATCATGTTTTATGGCTTCTGCAAATAGTGACCTTAGAGGTTCTGTGAAGTCAGCTAGTTTGTGTATGCCTCTTATTCCTTATAAATGCACAAGTCACCTGGGTTTTATTGGATCCAAAGGCAAGCCCAACTCACTTGGATGCTCAGGGAACTTTGGATCCACTCCTTGCTCTCACGTGTTTAGCTGTGATCCTGAGAACAGGAGCTCTGATTCGCTTTGGGCCACAGCAAAATGGGGACCCCATTTAAAGGAGAGATTTGGGGGCTAGTTTTGATTTGTGCTAAAGCTTCAACCCTTCTATTCTCCAGCACCCCCACAGGGTTTCTGGGTTTCTCTGTTTTTCTTCTGACTCCAGACCCCGGGGTCTTGATTTTTCTCCTCACACCTTGCTGGCAAACCCAGAGGCTACACCTCTAGCAGGCACAGCTCGTTCATATATTTTTTTAATCTGTAGCTACTTTGCAGACCATTTACTAACAGCCTTCACAGAAACAGCTTTCTGGCATTGCTGCTGAATTTGGAAGTCCTCCACGCTGCCAGTTGCTCAGCTATATTCAGACTTGGGTTTTTTTGCTTTTTCTCCCCTTGACTCCAAGCTCCATGGTTTGCATACTGCTTTTATTCTCCACTTCATTTTTTTTTTTTTTTTTTAATTTTAGCTCAGAGACATCAAACACTGACTGCATTTCTGGATATATGTATTCCCAGCTCTCTTGCCCTTTGTAGCCTGAAGGCAGCCCAAGTTCATAATTAAACTATGGGCAAGATGGGAAAAGAGAAATGCTTGCTCTGTGAACTCAGCAGCATTAACCATTAACTATGCTTCTGGTTATTTATTTTTAATGAAGGAAGAAGGGGAAAAAGAGAAAAACATCTGTCTCTCACCTGTATTGATACATGAGTTTTATGGAGGTGAGAAGCCAGAGAAGAGGAAAAGATGCAGCCATTGCTTTCTGTGGTCTTTTCCACCTCTAGTCCTGGAGAGAGAGGATTCCAGAGTTTATTTTCCCCCACCCTAGTATTTTCTCCCCTCTCCGCTGACCTTGCATTCCCAGCAAGTTTAAAGAGAAGGAGGAGGGAGCAGCAGGATGAAGCCGTTCTCAATCTACTGTTCTTCTCCCCATGGCAGCCTTTCCTCTTCCCTTCCTGGCAGAAGAACGCTGCTTGCTTTCTTGCTTTGGGGGTTTCTCAGTTGCTAGGAATTCGAAATATTTGTGGCTTTTTTCAAAAAAATCATTTTGGAAATTGTGTCAGTGCTGAGGCCCTTGAGGCTGGAAATGCCAAGTGTTACCTAAGTGGAATACTTGGCAGCCCAGCGTGGCACTGGGTGATGGGAGACGAACCTGGGGCAAGAGGAGCCACACGGAGGGTGGAAGGGCCCCCGGCCGCCTCTGAGTCGGAGCCAGGCGGAGGAGCGCTGCCCTGCCTGCACAGGGTCCCTTGGCTGCTGCTGCCGCCGACAATTTGTCCTTCCCAAGGAGCAGCCCACACACAGATCTCAACCAAAAACTACATGGAGAGGTGAGCAGATAAGGAGCAGAAACATCGCCTTGTAGGAAGAAAAAGGATCCTTGAAGAGGGACCAGTGCTGAAGGAGACCCAACTAGCTTTAACCTGTCACACCTCCTGCTTTTTTTTTTTTTTTCCCCCCCACCCTGTACAAAACTACCCTACCTAGCAGATTCAGCACTGCATGATGAGCACAGCCAGGAAACAAGGAGACTTGTCATAGGGGTCTGTGGACAGAGAGCTCCTCACTGGGAAATAAGTGGAAAAAACCCAGAGGAGTCGTCCCTCCCTCCTGTGGGCATAACGTGCAACTCTGCGGAGAGACACGCAAGCCAAGGGAATCCTGCCATCTCTAGGGAAGGCTTAAGATGTTCAAATTCCTGTTTTCCTTGGCATGGGAAGGAAATACTGTTTGTTGTTTTAAAAGCGATATTTCAGTGATGCCAGCAGAAGAATTTACAAATCACGTGTACAGTAACGAGGAGTGCGGTGTCTGTGCTTGTGGCATCTACGAGGAGGAATCTGGAGGGTTTTAATACACCCTAGCTATCTGCTGTGAACTCGTTAAGTTGGTTAAAGTAGTGCTCTTCACAGTATATCGCTTCTTTGGCTGTTTTGTTTCTCCTCCAGAATCTGGATGCCTGTTGTCAGCAGAAATGACTCTTTTTCGGTCGTTGTGAAGAACCCCCTTATTCTCTAAGGAAAGAATTTTACATTGTCAGGAAATTCTGCCCAAGCAGAAGAGAGACTGGGGTTTGGTTTTTTTTTTTTTTCCTTTTTTTTTTCCCCTCTCATGCCAACTGTCCTCGCTAACAGCAACACTGGAGTTCACGCAATGGCCTGACTGCTTTGCTCTGCGGCACTGCCTGGTATTCTGAGAAAGTTTGGCTAAACCTACCTAGGATTAGTCACTTTCAGCGATGGAAAAATGTTCAAGGATATACTCATAAATATTGCTCAGTCCCATTTTGCAACAATACAAATGCAGGAATTCTCCTGGTGCCATCATACTGTCCTACAACGAACACTGGGCTGCTGCAGCGCTGTTGTTCATACATAGCTCTGGGGAAATTTTTTATGGCCTGTGTTGCAAGCTTCTCAAAATCCAAACCAGAGATTTCCTCTGTTGGTTCAGCCAGGTCCCCAATGGCTTGCTTCATCCTGTTCCCAAGGACTTGGGGGTCCAGGGCCCCATTTCCTTCGGTCCGGAGGTGGAGCTCAAATGCGATACCCATAGGACAGCTTGGGCTGCGCTTCTCTGGATGCCTTGGAGAACACACGTATGACGCAGATCCGAGGGAGATAGGACATGTCCGGTGCTGACCCCTTCTACCTTCCCAGGGATTTGCTTAGGGGAACACTGACCTGACCAAAGTTTTCTGCCCTACTTCTTCCTCTAGGCAAATTCCACTCTCCACTCCTATGATGAACGAGGAACAGATACCTGGACTGCAGAGACCTTTCTGGATGAATATGACTCCCCTACATCCTCTTTCACACCCCACTATTTTCTGTTGAAAACTATTTTGTAAGTGCACAGTGAGCTTTTGAAATCCTGGAGAAAGGAGGAGGTCTGATTCCTTCCTTTTATCCTGCAAGGACAACCTAGAAAGGGGGAGGCTTTAGCTGACCACCCAGCTGCAGGGGAAGAGTATGGAAAGGATTTGGGATAGGAGGAAAGCTGGAAGGAAAGGGGGTGATGAGGAGAAAGGAAGGAGTTCTAGAGTGTCGTCTGAGCTCTTACTGAGTCACTGCAATGCAGGGAGGTGAAGGATACGACATCTGGGTCAAAAGAGAGAAAGTACCGGGGACTTGGAGCGTGGGTCAGAAGCAGGACGGGTTAGGAGGATGCTCAAGGCTGCAGGGCCCTTTGGCTCAGGAGGGACTGCAATTCCCAACGTGAAATTCCTGTCCATACTCACCCACCCTCTCACTCAGACACCTCAGGAACCAGAGACACACAGACCCACCTCCCTGCCTCTTCTCTCTACCCCTTCCACTTGCTCCAGACCAGCAGGAGCCATCTGAAAACCCCTCCTGCCACCCTCACCTTCTCTCCAACTCCCTCTCCGTAGAGGTGGCACACCAAGCAACGCAGCAGAAACTCCAACTCACAGTGTCCAAAATTCTCGGTTCTTCCCGTTCCCTGCAAGGAGAATGTTTGATCCTGGGCTGAGCGCTTCTTTTAGGTAAACTTGGGCTTTGAACACCATTCAAACGTGCAGAGCACAGTTCAGATCAGTGGCCTCGATCATAGAATCACAGAATCATGAAGGTTGGAAAAGACCTCAAGGATCATCAAGTCCAACCGTCAATCCAACCCCACCCAACCCACTAACCCATGTCCATCATGATTTCTTGTTTCTAAATATAAACTGGTGATGAGAGAGAACTTCATCCAGTTTTCTCTACATTCCCATATTGCTTGCCATTACTGCAGGCGCAACACTCCATCAAAACCCACGACACTTCTATTTTCAGATTAAATGGGTTTTATTAACAAAGCCCGAGCGTGTTTTAATGGCTCTGTTAAATGAATTCTGCAGAAATTACTACACACCATATGAAATGCAATAATTGCAAACAGGGGCTACTAATTTGCTGTCAGGTAATGTGAGAGAGTATCATCATGGCCTTGCAAAACCTCTTAAGATATGATCATTCTTTTAAAATACTATACGCATGTTACAGCCAGAAACAAGCACTATGCATTGTTTTAAATGAATCCGTATTCTTCAGCAGGGTGATTTCTTAGGAACATTTACTAAAAATTGGATCAGAAGAAACATCGGTGTCTATGCATGCTCCAGCAAGTACAAACTCATCTTGAAAAACAATGAATTTCTCTTGTTGGAGGACTGGACAGTCCCCATGCAAGCTGTACCATCAGGGGTTGCTGGGACTAGATCCTTAGGCGAGTTTTAAGCTCAGTAAAGCACACCTGCAGGTAAAGCAATATAAAAAAATATTACAAACATTTTTTCCAGGGCCCAGAGCGCAAAAATAAAGGTTTGCCTTCAGGTGGTAAGCGATTACCAGAAATGGAGTAAGAAACTCTCTGATGGGAATGAACAGCAGCCTGAGGTCCCTCTTGCTGATGTTACAACATTTTTCTAACAAACTGTTAAGGTTCACGTATGCTCTTGGCCTTGATTACTTGCCCTAACTGGTGCTCTGTTAAACAAAATGGCTGAAAAAAAATGACAATGGCATTGTACTCATACTGATGACATACAATTTGCCTTCCTAAGGCAAGACACTGACTTTTTTTGCTTGTTTGTTCATTTGACAGTAAAGAGCAAAACTATGTATGTTATGTTCCTTAGAATGAAGAATTTATCTGATCAGTGCAGTGGGAAATAAAAATAAGGAAAATTAAACTTTACCTGCAGATGAATCTCAAGACTTATTGGTTCCACTTCAGTAAGTGTCCTCTTGCCTACCGAGGACATTCAAGTCCATGTTTCGTACTAAATCTGTTCCCTGCATTAAGCCCAGTATCACATAGCGTAACATAGTACTAATTAATCTTCTGTTGACCTTTTATAGAGTCTTCCCATTCAAGATCTTAAGTCCTTTGTGTTAATACAGCAATTTCCAGTGTTCCCAGTGTCCTACAGCAAGCTGTTGCTGGAGTCCAGAACAAGAGACTGAAGCTCTTGATTCAACTCGGTTTTATGGTAAAATTATTGAAAATTCACATCTACCCAAACACATATATTTCTATCTACCTTCCAAATATTTGAAAAGCACCCAAGCTCAGCTTTGCAGGCAGGTGAATGCTCCAAGTCAGGGCCCTGAGAGTCCCAGGAAAACACTCGCTGACTTCACGTGTCCTACTCCCCTGAGAAACACCTATCTGGGGGCTTGGCCGTAGCGGATACCAGTGAAAACACACATCGCTAAAGTAACAAACATCCCTGACCCAGGGAGAAATGTGGATTGGGGAAAATCTTCACTTCTTTTTTTATTTCTATTTTTAATTTTCCGCAAAGTAAAACGTGGGAAAAGTTAAGCTTTTGTTGCCAAATTCTGTCCTGATATGCACAGACATGACTTTCATCGACCTTTTGAGGGAGGGCTATGGACCTCACCGAGCACAAAAAAAGAATAGCATAGGCTTGGAGTGGGAAAGTTAAGCAACTAAGGGGGACTTCATGATATTTATTACCAAGTCAGAAGTATTTGATGAGCAAAAAATGGCCAGTTATCTCAATGTTGGGGTGTGGAATAGATAAAGACACAGGAAAAAAATATAAATCAGCAGGATCAACGCAACATTACAACGCCAGGGAAACAGGGAAATGATGGAAAAAGGTCAACAAAATAAAAAACTGTCAGGAAGGCAACAAAAGAGGTGACAAACAAGGGTTGGAGACTGCCTGTGAAGACAAAGCAGGATTTTTATGTCAGGAACAAAAGGTCTGTGAGAGACTACTTAAGCCAAGGGGAAGTTTTTCATGGATGCTCCAGATAGTGGTGGGAAAAAGAGCAGTTTCTTCACCTTAGCATTCACCAGGAAGAAAAGGGGAAAACCTGCCAGAACCACAAAGATCTTTCTGTAGAGGAAAAAAAGGGAAAACCACTGAAAACTAAGTCTGCCCACTGCAGCTGCAATGGCTCAGCAGAGCAGTCCCAGGGCAGCTGGCATCCTCCCTTACTCCCCCAAAAAGGTGAAGATGGCAAGTGGTGCCAGGACAGGCAAGAGCCAATGGCAGGATCTGTGCCCCAGCACAGTATCGGTCAGACCCAAAGAGCAGATTTCTCTTCCCAGCCTCCCTGCATGGTGTGTATGGTTTGGTTTGATTTTATTTTTTATTTTTTATTTTTGTGTGTGTGTGTGCAAAGCCTTTGAATTTAACTTTAATTGAAGTCCTCCTTCTGCTGGCTTTCCATATGGTCTCTCCTTTCTTTAGGATGTTTGCTTGCTCTCACTCAGGCAGCACAGTGTGCTCAGACAAATGTTGGATTTTACGCTCAGGGCCAGCAGCCTCATTTGTATCAGTTCTGTGCTCACCCAAAAGCTTTGGGGCTGGGATAAAAGGTCATGTTACATTTATAAATAAAGCTGTGCGTGAGTAACTTGTGCATCTGATGGGAGACAATAAGGTGACGCTGGAGGTTGCAAAGCTCACAGGCACAAATTGAACAAGGTTAATGAAATCACACAGGGCAAGAGAGTTGATTGCTTCTGCTACTTCTGGACCATCATCCATGAAGAACACGATCACGGAATATTCTGTTTAACCACGGGACAGAATTGCTGCTCCTTAACACTCTGGCAACTGAGGAGGACAGGATTCAAACCAGCTTCTTCGAGGTGAAAGGCTGCATATCCTGTTGGTGGGAATACTTCCATTTACAAAAGCAATGGTATTTGTCAGGATGCTAGAAAAGATCTGACATCAGGAAAAGCCTTTGTGAAGTCCATAGTAACAGAAATGTATCCACCTTGATTTAAAGCATTCTTTTTACAGTGAAATCTAAAAATGGAGGAAGACTGGGTTATAACTTAGATGCGGGAACTGTGACAAATAACAATTTATAGGAGGAAATGGAGGTGCCACAGGGGTTGGGTTCTGAGGCAAACTTGTCTTGTGAAAAGGATATGAAGTCAAATAAACCAGGGATGTTTTTGTGGTGTTTTTAATATTTCCTTAAAAAAAAAAAAAAGATAAATAGCAGAAGTATGGGGCTGCCTGACATTCAAGAAAGGCTTTGTTGTGATTAATATACTGCAGAGACTGCTGAGCAGTTTATCCCTGTGAAAGTACTACCTCTAGGATGTTGCTAAGAGCAGGAGAAATGTAGATTATTGATTGCTTTGCTTGGGAATC